>NW_019174538.1:544205-561446 GCF_002260705.1 Seriola dumerili | reverse complement strand
GTTATTACAGCCTGTTGCTGCACAAAGCTCGGGCATTTTAACACTAACTGATGGATTACTTGTCCCTGTCGGAGCAGAGAGGAGGAGCCTCCAACTCCACGGCTTCTCCTATTGGTGCAGCAATGATCCTGTCAGTCCTCTCCACAGCTGCGGCCGTTTGAGCATCAGAGGAAGAGAGTTTAAGAGCCCGGCCCACACATCGTTAGTGGCGGCTGACATGATAGGCAGCTCGCCTCTGTATCTCCTTTGTGAACACTTGTGTGTAATTTGTGATTTGGTTTGAGATGCTGGTGTTGATTGTTGGGGACCGGGCTAGGTTTAAAATTCTGATTGTGCATCACACCCTTAGAAAAAGACTGTTGGACACATTAGGAACAGGAGTGCTGCTGCTTGTGTTTTTGGGTTGGTTAGAATCGCATAGTTAGGCTCTTTGTTGGCTCCTGTTCCCCTACTTCAGTTATCCTCTTGCCTTGTTTGTATCTTTGTTTAATTATTTACCCTCCTGGTTACGCAATAAATTAAATCAGTAAATTTGATTTACCAATAACACCTGGTTTTATGTTGCTTCCCTTTTCTCCTAGCTGGGTCGTAACGGAAAGACTGCCAACATACGGTGACTGGTGAGACAGGCCCATGTCATCATATACAGACCCTAGAAACCAACATGGCATCAGTGAACTGAAACCTGGCTCTGTGAGCAGTCCACAGTCAGTAAGTGAAATACTGGGTGAGTAAAATTTCCCGGGCTGTTGTATCTTCTTTGCTTGCAGAGATCAACTGCCTGGTACTGGATGTGAGTCCCACAGCGTCGGAGGTTTTACTTTCTCAGCAAAGTGGTTCCACAAAGGGTTTATATCTTGATGCTTCATGTGAACAGTGCAACATCTACTGGCCTGAATGCAAAATGGGCAAATACAAATGTTTGTACGTCACAAATTGAATGTAAGTATAAGGTAAAGCATGATTGTGTTTTATATTCCAAGCAAATAAAAGCAAATAAAAATGTTTTGTATGCATCAAATGTGTCAATATCAGTCAAGTCAAGCTCAATGTCTTTGTTTTAACTTAAGTATCAAAACTGTAAGTTGGTTTGCAATGAGGGCAAAGAACATGTAGCTTTACTTTTAAATGTCAGCTTTGGTGGTTGTGCTGTAAAGGTGCAATATAAGATGTGGCCAGAACTTTAGTTTAAAATGTTCAAAAAATGAATTAACACTATCAACAGTGTGAAGCAGCCACAGTGATGTCATGATCAAGACCTCCATCTGTTGTATTTCAGTTATCTACTGAAATGCGCATGCGCAGCAGCCAGCCCCGACCTGTCCTGTGTTGTAGTACCACTTTGTGACGCTAGACGCCGTGTGAGTCAGTGACGCGTCAAGTCTGCTCTCAGTCCCACGAAGGCAAAGAGACACTCTTGGGGCCCCCTGGTAGTCACATGGCTCCATAATATAACAGGTAAAAATACAAGAATTTCATGCATCGGCCTACAATGGGAAAATGGTTGAATTTGGTGGAATACAGTAAAAATGTCAAATATCACTATTTTTCTTCAAAATGAAATGCTAACATTACAGAATGCATGGTTTTAAACTGTAATGGCAGTGAGATTAATAAATGTGGTTTTAATGGAAGTCAATGAGGCATTTTTGGCCACGAAGGTGTCCAGAGGGAGTATCTCGCACTACATAAAAAATACTAGTGCAATCAATTTTGTTGCTAATCTTTGACATATCCAAGACTCTAATCACCACCAAAGCCTCAGTCCCCTACTATTTATTATATGGAAAATAATTAGTTTTTTATGTAATAAATAATTAATAATTCAAATAATTAAACTGGCATTGAAAGGGTTAAAATCCTGAAAATGATTGAATGTTTGGTAGTTTTGAGCAAGTTTGAAGTTGTTTATTTGATTTATGAAAAAAAAAGTAGAAAAAATATTGATGTATGATGATTTAAAAGCAGTTTTTTGTGCGTGTACATTTTTGCCACGAAGGTGTCCAGAGGGTGCAAGATGCATCAATAGAGTATAAAAGACAATGTAAGAGTAAAAGACAGTGGATTTTCAAAAATTTTACTAAAAAAGAAAAGTTCTTGCAAAAATTTATGCCACAAGCTGTAACACAGCCAAATGATCATCAAATCAAAAAAAAAAGTTGAGAAAAAATGTACAAAATGCTCGAGGAGGGCACAAGGGTTAATTACAGTATATGCTAAATGAGGTTTAAATGGATGATTGATGCATCTTTTATGTTTCTGAAGTTCTTAGAATGCTTCAAAAACATTTCATAGTGAAAAGAAGGAGCTGCTTACATGTCTTTATTTTTTCCTTTTGTGTTTTCATAGGGATGGCAGACTCCACCTGGGGCAAGAAAAGTAAGTCTGTTAAAAGCAGTTTGTATTTTTGTGTAGTTGCATTTCCACCATAGATCATAGAATATCATTTTAACTCATCTTAAACGTTTATCTGTCTGATTACATTCAAGTTGTCGTCATATCGAATGCATCAGAAAACAACATGGATGCTATTATTTGGCTTGAATATTACAATTAAAATACTTGTTTTGAAACTTGCTGTGTCTGATTTGTTGTTAAGGAACTTATTGTGATATAGTGATGGAGTAATGAGGAACTACTCAGTAACAACTGTTTATCACTTCACCGACCAAAGCTCTACAAATAGTAAACTACCATGTAAATGTAAAGTTTAACATAGCGTGTTTTATGCTGAGAGATGTGTATTGTTTAAAAACAAAACTGTTGTTGGCTGTAGCTAAATGTATCCAGGCTCAAATTAGGGTCAAAATGATTTTGAGCAGGTTTGCGTTTGTGAAACAGTAGCTCTTATGTCAAAGAGATTTGTATTTGTTGAAAGTCTGAATCAAAACTCAACAATGATCAGTGTTGAGGTTGAACAAAGACACTGTGAAAGAAGAAATGGATTTGTCAACATCTGTGTCGTGATACAGAGAAGAAAACTGTCAAACTCTGGTCAAAAGTTCCCACAGTGACACTGAAGTGACAAGGATCAAACTTTGTACTTGTCAGTGTCTCACACTGGGAATGTTGCTGACTGAGTTTTACAGTTTTCTGCTCTTTATCTCTGAACACAGACGTCCACAAAAGCATTTCTTTCCCTAGTTGTGGCCTTGAACCACAACTAGGGAAAAAAGGCGCGAGGTAGCCGCGGGGCAGCTAGCTCTACTTGGGCAGAACAAAAGAGGAGGCGGGGCTAGTGAGCTAGCATTAGCTTTTTCTTTTCCTCCTTTATTGGTGAAAAACACAGGGACAAACAGAACAGGGCAGGGCTAGCTCGCTAGCATTAGCAGCTAGCATTAGCTTCTTTTTTTTCTATTGGTGAAAAACACAGGGACAAAAAGAACAGAGGTGAAGCTCACTAGCATTAGCATTAGCAGCTACCAATAGATTGCAAATAAAAGACGGTGGGCTAGTTAGCATTTGCATTAGCACTGATCATCAGGATTAGCTTCTTTTCTACAATAATGACATTGATTACAATTATAATGCTAACAATGTTATACATGGAGGCAATGCATGTGTGCTCATACAGTATATAGACCTGCCCCCCCCCCCATTTTCATTATCTCTAGCATTAGCAGCTAGCTTGCTGGCATTGTTCATTGAATGAATTTAACAATTTCATTATGATTTCAAAATGATAAGTGGGAGTGCTAGTTTGCTAGCATTAGCAGCTAGCTTGCTGGCATTGTTCATTGATGAATTAATTTATAAGAAGAATAGTACAATGTAAAAGTGTGAGAACTTTCTAAATGCACTGTGTGTCTAACTGATCGATCTGTCCAACAGCCATCTCTAGTTTTCTTTCCCAACAGNTTTCTTCTTTCCCTAGTTGCGGCCTTGAACCACAACTAGGGAAAAAAGGCGCGAGGTAGCCGCGGGGCAGCTAGCTCTACTTGCTGGGCGCCAGGCTGCAACTCGGGGCGCGAGGTAGACGCCGATTTCGTTAGCATTTTCTCTTTTTTTTTTCTTTTTTTTTTGTCTTTATTGGTTAAAAAAACATGGGCAGAACAAAAGAGGAGGCGGGGCTAGCGAGCTAGCATTAGCTTTTTCTTTTCCTCCTTTATTGGTGAAAAACACAGGGACAAACAGAACAGGGCGGGGCTAGCTTGCTAGCATTAGCAGCTAGCATTAGCTTCTTTTTTTCTATTGGTGAAAAACACAGGGACAAAAAGAACAGAGGTGAAGCTCACTAGCATTAGCATTAGCAGCTACTAATAGATTGCAAATAAAAGACGGTGGGCTAGTTAGCATTTGCATTAGCACTGATCATCAGGATTAGCTTCTTTTCTACAATAATGACATTGATTACAATTATAATGCTAACAATGTTATACATGGAGGCAATGCATGTGTGCTCATACAGTATATAGACCTGCCCCCCCCCCCATTTTCATTATCTCTAGCATTAGCAGCTAGCTTGCTGGCATTGTTCATTGATGAATTAATTTATAAGAAGAATAGTACAATGTAAAAGTGTGAGAACTTTCTAAATGCACTGTGTGTCTAACTGATCGATCTGTCCAACAGCCATCTCTAGTTTTCTTTCCCAACAGGGAGTTTCTCTAGGATGAGGTGTAATTCAGGCAGTTTATGTTCTTCCAGCTGCTTTCACACCACTGCTGTGTGTGTACTAAATTCACACACACATATAAACATTAATATTTGAAACCTTTCTCTGTCTCTCTCCCTCCAGGTGACAAAGAAGCTGCTGCTGCTGCTGCTGCTTCTGAAACAGTTGCCTGGGTTACCAATGTTGGTGTGTTGGCTTTCCAAGATGGCAGCTGGATTGTTGACACCACATCTTCGAGGTGGACCCCCGGAGGTGCTGGAGGGGAAGCACAGGATGTTCGGCCTGACTGTTGCCAAGGCAATGGTGTAGACCAGGGTATACGCGGGTATACGGCATATACCCACTTATTTTTCAGTCAGCATTGCGTATACCCACTTCTAAATCCCCCCTGATGCGCACCATTCAGTAGTATCTGCGAGCCAAATTGCCCATTTTTTCCCTTGGATGGTGAAGCCATGACCCACGCTACGCTGCCTCTAATTGGCTGTTACTCGCTGCCTTTACTGATTAGATTGGTTAACTTTAGGCATGAGGACTGATGAGCCAATCGGAGGCAGAGAAGGGCGGGTCATGCTGAGGTAACTATTGCTAACCGACAAATTTACTTTTACAAGTTTACTTTAAATGATTTGCCTTTAGGATATGTGATGAACCGGTAAGATGAAGCGAGGAAACATGCTTTGTCCAAGGCCCGCACTCAGGCTGTGAAGGTGGCAGAGCAACAGAACCAAGCTGCCATTCAGAATGCAATGGAGGCTATGACTGAGTCCTACATGAAGGAAACTGAAGCTGTGTTTCGAACAGTCTACCATCTCGCCAAAAAGAACCGACCCTTTTCTGACCATGAGAGCCTCGTTGAGCTGCAGGAACTGAATGGTGTAAAAATGGGCTCAATGATTCATTCACGTTACAGTGCAACACAAATAATACAACATGTTGCCAGTGAGATGCAGAGCAAAATGGTCAGTAGCATTATAGCATCATCCAGTAAGTTAGCTGTCCTAATTGACGAGGCATCTTCTTTAAGTCACAAAGCTGTCATGACAGTTTCTATTAAAGCATCAATTCAAGAAGAAAGCCCTGAGTTCATATTCCTCGAACTTGTTGAACTGGAAAATCAGAGAGCAGATGGCATAGTACAGGCGTTACTCACCTGTTTAACTAATGCTGGCTTTACAGAAGAGTGGCTTCATGAAAACTGGGTAACATTTGTATCTGATGGAGCCAGTGTCATGTTAGGAAAGAAGTCAGGAGTAGCAACCAGGCTGACCTCGAGATTCCCAAAGCTTTTTGTATGACACTGTATGAACCATAGACTTGAACTCGCTGTGTCAGATGCAGTTGATGAGGTAAACTCTGTCAATCACTTCAAAACTTTTATCCAGAAGCTATATTCTCTGTATAGTACGTCAAACAAAAATGAACATGAACTTATAAATGCAGTAGCTGAAGTAGGCTCACGCTGGGTGGCCAGTAGCTTTCAGACTGTTCGTGCTGTTTGGACCTCCCTGGGAGCTCTTGTGCAGCACTTTAAAAATGCTTGCTGTGATGAGAAGAGGTCCACCAAAGAGAGGCAAATGTACAGAGGTTTATTAGACCGTGTTCAAAGTCCAGAATTTATTTGTGACCTTGGGCTCATGTATGACACTCTCCATGAGCTAAGTCTCCTGTCACCGGAGCTTCAGTCTCGTTCGATAACTCTCCTCAGAGCAGAGCATCGGCTGAAACGCTCAGAGTGATCCAGTCATTCATAGAGAGTCCAGGTGAGAAATATAGTGAGGCTTTAGAAGCAAAAAAGACTGGGGAGTATCGGTCTACAGCACTGAAAACAAATGCAAAGCTGAAGTCTGTCAATCCAGGCAGTTCTTACAAAGCCTTGTGAACAATCTGGAGAAACACTTGTCTTTTGAAGATGAGACCATCAAGGACCTCAGCATCCTTGATCCGAGTAAATGGCCATCAAAGCCCAGCGTCCGCCATGGTGAAGAACAAATTAAGCGACTGCAGGCGATTTAACTTGTGCACAGACCAAGCACTGAATGGGATGTGGGACCCACTGGAAGAGCCCAGTAGTGAGCCCAAGGACCTAAAACCACTCATGAACTTATGAACAATATAAGCTCAGGCAAGAGGGCTGTCCTTCTGATCTCAAACATATCAAACTTGATGATGATTAATATCAACGGCCCGCCTACTTCCAAGTTTGATCCTAGAAAGTATACAAGGACCTGGGTGAAGAGCCATCGTGCTGCCTCTTCTGTGCGTTCTACACAGTGCAGTGTGAAAACTCCTGCAGAAAGCAAGTCTGTCTGGAATAAACTGTAGTATGAGCAAAGGTTAGAAACCCAGCACTGGGTTGAGAGAGTATATCACTGTTGATGTGTTGTAAATACATATATTTCTTCATTGTTAACTAAATATTGTTGTTTTGTTACATATTGTTTTGTTGAATAATTCATCATATGATATTTAAATATATCTAACGAGGTATGCTAAAGTAGTGTTTATTTCAGTTTTACGACTCTGCACTTTGGAGTTTATCTGATTGGTTTTGATGTGTGGAAGAGAATGATTTGCGTTTTTTTTTAATCTAAGGTGAAATAATATGAACAAGGATGCGTTGTCAAATTCAGATCTGAAGTATTTTATTTAAATAAATGTTCAGAAAATAACGGAAACACCATGTTTGCCTCATGTATATTTTACATTCATGCAGGCTGCCAGTAATACCTACCAACTGCTCCTGATCAAGTCATGTTCACACTCTGGTCCACGCTATCTGTTGCAAATCAGCTGTTCAAAGACACAGTTTACAAAAGAAACTACTGACTTGCCAAGTGAGAGAATAGGTGTCATTCCTTATAAGGAATAGTTCACTCAAAATGCATAGTTGTCTGTCACTAGTCTGTGGGCCAGTATTGGTTCAGTAATGTCATAATCTTTCCTCCCTGAGATCAAGCAGCAGAAATTATGTGACAATGAGCAAATACTACTGACGGGTTTTTGGGTAAACTAAACAGAGTGGTCTCACATGTCACTGTTCCTAAAACAGGGCGTTTTTCTGGGCTGCGTTAAAAAAGGGCAAAAATTGAGAGGAACCACTACACCACTGATCCAAGGGGATCCAGAGGATCTCCTGGGAGGAGTGGAGGCTCCGCTGTTGGAGGAGGACACATGGGGCAGAGGAGACGTCCTCCTCACCCAGGACCTCCACGTCACCCTGGACGTCTCTTTGCTGGATTCTCTCTGTATCCAGGACCCAGCAGGTGCAGCTGTACAGAGACTGGCAGACTGACAGAGGACGGCGTCTATACTATGTCGTTTTTTTGACTTTTTATGGCTTAGATAATATGACTTTTTATGCCGTATTATACTATGAGGTTTTTTTACGTCTTTATGTCTTACTATACTATAACTTTTTTTGCTATACTCTGAAGATTTTGACATTACTGTGCCTTACTATGCTATGACGTTTAATGGCTTACGACACTGGCATTTTTTGTTTTTATATCTTATTATACTATGAAGCTCTTTGACGTTTTTTCCCCAAAGTATACTATGAAGTTTTTATTTTATTTTTATGATTTACTATGCTATGATGTTTTGATAACTGTTTATGCCTTACTACACGATGAAGTTGTTTGACGTTTTCATGCCATAGTATACTCTGACGTTTTATGGCTACGACTGTACTAAGACACATTTTATGAAGCTTTTTAAGCCTCACTATACTACTGTTTTTTGGGTTTTTTTTTACTCTTCAATGCATTACTACACACTTTTTTGACATTTCCTTAATATACTATGGCATTTTTCGTTTTTATGTCTTATACTATGACGTATTTCGACATTTACGCCTTACTACACTATGATATACTAGGCATAAGCCTTTCTATACTGGCGGGGTTGTTACGTCCCTCCCAGTGTTGAGACCAAACCTACGCCTTTGCACACTACAATACGACTTAGTTAAATCAGGAGAGACATTTGTGTAAACAAATCATTTTTAATAGTCATATACAAAGCTAGAGAGGAAAAGTGAGATGTGGGAGTCTTCGGCACTCAGGCCTCATCATGACGTCATCATGTGGAAATGGAGGTGAGGCCTTTATTCCTATATTTAGAAACACAGACATTTCTGTTACGTCTGTGTTAGAAACACAGATGTTTCTAAATAGAGGAATAACCTCGGTGTTCTAGAAACTGATAGTGGTCCTGGAGATAATAAGAGTTGAAGCTGGAGGTCTGGATGTCATGAGGAGTGATGATGAGCTCGGGCTGGCTGGATATGAAGACTGGAGGCGGGTGGAGTGAAGTACAGTCACAGCAGTTTACACTGAAATCACAGCTGACAGCAGGAGACAGGAGAACACAAAGTATGACAGGGACGACTCGATTGGCTGACAGATCGTGGCGAGATCGGATTGGTTGCTAAACACCTGAAGTCAGCTGATTACAAGGAGGGGGGGTGAGAGAGGGAAGCAGAGCAGAGATAGTCTTCGTGATTCAACTTACGCTAAGCTTCATTATGACTTTCTATACCATGACTTACTATATTATGACTTACTATAGTATGACTTTCTATAGTATGACTTTCTATAGTATGACTTACTATACCATGACTTACTATAGCATGACTTTCTATAGTATGACTTTCTATAGTATGACTTTCTATAGTATGACCTACTATAGTATGACTTTCTATAGTATGACTTTCTATACCATGACCTACTATAGTATGTAAACTCCTCATATCCAGATCTGTTCAGTTCTTTGTTCGACATGTTGAGCTGCTGCTCTGAGTCTAAGACACTGTGGTCGCATTAACGACGACCAACTACACTTCAGTTTCTTTGTAGGAATTCATTAAACTACAGCTCCTGTGAAATATACTGTACGACCGTCACAATAAAAGCTCTACATGCAGGTGATTATTAACAGTTCGCATCTGGATTCTTTCATCTGATGCAACAAACCATAAAGTGACATAAAGTAAAGTAATGGAGTTTCCTTGAGAAGCTGAGGTTAACACAGAAACTAAATTCAGTCACTTCTAAATGAACAACGTGGCATTTAGTTCACTGTAGGGAAGTAACAACCCTGTTTGTCTATCCAATCATGCTGCGTTATTGCTCACCTGTTAATTACTCAAGAACATTCAAGGACACAGCGTGGGAGTGATGTCCAGGTTTCCTCCTCCAGGGAACAAACGTTCTCTCCACCTGTCTCACCTTCCCGTCAGCTGCAGGTCTCCAGGGAGGATCAGGTCCTCGGCCAAATCCACCGGACTTTCCAGGCTGAAACCCACACAGGCTGATAGGACTCCTCCAGTCACACTCTGTTGGCCACACCTGTCTCACCTCATCCATCATGTCACACACAGACGGCTCTAATTAACAGCAGAGTCAGGTTACAGGCAGCAGTTAGCAGCACTGAGAGATCAGGGTTTTACATGAGGAAACTACTGCTACTGTACATCCACCATCACTTCAGATACTACAGGTACTACAACTACTACTACCATTACTACGACTGCCACAACTCATACAGTTACCATAGTAACAGCGCAGTACGCTTTATCAAAGGACGTCTACAAGTCAAGGTCAAAGACTTTAGTCTAAATGTGAGAAACTCTAGTTTCCTAAAACTCTGCATGAAATGACTATAATTCAGTGTAAATCAACTCCTGACCAGCCACTGACATATATCCTTGTATTATTATTATTATTATCAATAATGATAAATTCATCCAATTTTAAACGCTAAACAACTATTTGACATTTGAGTCTGAGCTACTACCAGCACCAACGCTTATTGTTACTGCGAACAGCCTGATGATAGGCCGTGGTTTCTGTGTGCCACATATCTACTAAAGCACGTGTTTTAAAAGTCTTAATGTGTTGAAAATATAGTGTAAATGAATTCGTTTTCATGACTTTTCAAACAAGGTTCCTTCACAGCTTCGTCTCCAGATCGAAAACAAACAGTAACTGGCCCGAAGATGAAGATCAGGACGTCTTTATGTTTTTTTATGAAATTTCCAAGAATGTTTTCTGTGTCATGTCTTTATTTAAAAATGAAAAACTGGGCAAATGACAAACAATCATCACCCGTGATCATGAGCTTCACATTGAGGATGACCTCATGGACGAGTCGGAGGATGTTTCTGCTTGAAAGGAACAAAAAGGAGCTGGAGTCGGAGAGAAATAAATAAATGAACAAATAAACAAATAGATAAATAAATGAATGACTAGATAAAAGAAACAACAAAATGTTCTCACTTCAGTCTAGTGGTATAGAGCAGGTCTGACACTTCTGCCTCCAGATACACTGAAGGAAGTTCATGTCTGTTAAAAACGTACATTTGAAAAATGAGCAGAAAGAGTTTGAGTTGAATAATCCACAGAACTCACTGAACAGTTTTCATAGGAACTACTTTTCACCCTTCACCATCATTTCCAGTGAAACCTCCACAGTCAGTTCTGCTGTGGAAACTTTATCTCAAACCTCAGCAGGTAAAACTTCTACATGGTTCGATCCACTAAGTGGTTGAACGGAGCTTTTATAAAAATGTAAACAGATTTAAATCTTGA
The DNA here is from genome assembly GCF_002260705.1 of Seriola dumerili. Classification (NCBI taxonomy): domain Eukaryota; kingdom Metazoa; phylum Chordata; class Actinopteri; order Carangiformes; family Carangidae; genus Seriola; species Seriola dumerili. Next base: position 550,238 of record NW_019174538.1, on the reverse strand, counting down.
TGTTACGTTAGTGGTGACGTGTGAAACGGACAGAAGGCTGGATATCTCATAATGTATGAAAACATTTCATCACGATGATGCCTAATTATTAGAGGTTTAATAAATAAACTGAAGGTTCTTAAAGACAAGAAAAATAATCCAACATTACATCATGAAATCTGTTTCTTCACAAGCTGATAAAACTGAACATTTATATTTATCTAGAGTTTAAGAAATGAAGAAACACATGACAGTGTGTGTTGTCTCCAGCAGGGAGGGAGGGAGGGGATGAAGGAAGGAAAGGAGGAGTTTAGTGTGATCAGGAGAAGTGAAAGTGAAATGAATCTCTAGAGTATTTAAAGAGGAAGTCTGGACTCTGAGCGTTGGCAGACGGACGACAGAGGAGGACTCTCTCCGCTCAGACTCGATGGTGAGCTGGAAAACTTTGACTCTGTTTCACAAACTGTGAATAACTCACAGTCAGTGTCTTACAGGCTGCTGCTTCTCTGCTTTCACTTCATTCATGCTGTCTTTGTCTCTGAGTGTCCTCATCCCACCTCAGTCTGTCTCCTCATTTGACCTCTTCACTGTCTTCCACACGTTGTCCTCACCTTTTCTTCCTCTAACAGATGGTTTATTCTCTTTTTTCATTGTCAGGACCGAGTCTGTTCTTCGCTCCTCTCACTGCTGGAAAACTGAACAGCTTTTCTTATCAGGGGTTGAAGTCTAAGTGACAAACTGAAAGCATGTTGGAGCTTGTGTTGTTCCGTCTCATTCCTCTTTCTTTCAGCAGCTGCCTCAATATTTGATCATTTATTATATTCCAGGTTTATTTAAGGTTGTGAGAGTTTCAGGCAGCTTTGGATCAGGATCTCAAACCTGTTCTCGGCTCCACAGGAAGGAGTCCACATGTAAATCTCTTCCTTCATTTTTTTTCAGCTCCTTCCTTTTATCGCTCTATCAGCTCTTCCTCGTCAGGCTGACCTCTCGTGCCCCATCCAGCTCGCTCTCTTTTTCTCTCCGTCGTCTCTTAACAGATAAAAACACAACAGGTTTTTCAAGACGAGTCACAGATACAAAGGGACTATTTATAAATGTGATACAGTGAATGATGGTTCAGCGGTCCCTGCTCAGACAGTCTCAGCTGACATGTCGAGCCTCAGGCCGATTTTAAAAATGTTTTTCTCCAGAAACACAAAGTTTGTTTTTTCATTCCTCCTTCAGATTCCTGCGTGGTGAGGAAGCTGTGAAGTGTTTCTGTCTTTTCACTGCCGCTCCTCCTCATGCTGCCGAACCGGGTTCAATGATCCGATTTAAGATCGTTAGCCTCGTAGAATCTGCTTTTACAGTTCATTTTTAATGTGTAAAAAGTCCTTAAGATTAATCTGATCTCTTTTCTAAATATTCTTTGTTTCTTAGACACAAAATTTTTAAAATCTGTTGAGAACCAACAAGAAAACACTTGTTTACAGCTTCAGTGCCAGAGGTCTGGTTCAACCTGATCTAAACAGCAACACATTCACTCATCTTTAAAATAAGAGATAAGCAATAAAAAGAGTTTTACTTTTTACAATATTCAAACAAGTTTGATCATAAGAATCTTTTTTTGTTCGGTAACTGTAGCTGGCGGTTTGAATTATTTTCCTCGATCAGACTCTGAGACACTGTCACTTTTGTCAGTTTGAAACCTGCAGCTGCAGCTGATTGGATGGATGATTTTTAATGGTCGCCTTGTTTTATGTTTCACTGAGTCCTCAGATTCTGTTTCTGCAGCTGCTGTAAAATGGAGTAAAAATGATAGAAAGATAAAACATGCAAATCATTTATAATCTGAACTGAAAGACTGAAAGTGACAGGATATTTTACTCGAGTCCTTCAGTTATTTGTCACGTCCAGTTTCACTGAGCAGCTCAAAGTAAAATACTGTCACTCAGAAACATTTTCTATCCAACCATCAGCCGACTGAGCCGAGGTTTCACTGCACTGTTTGAATCACTTGTGTAAAATTAGATCGTATTGTCGCACCAGAGGACGTATGATGTGTCATGTGCCATATAATCATTAATCTGAACTTTCTGCTGCTTTTTCATTACAAACAACCTGATTATCTGAACTGTGGTTTATGATGAGAGAAATGTTGACAGCCTCGTCACTTCTACATTTAGAGATGTGCAGGGATTTTAACAAACTGTTCCTCTAATGAACTGACGACTAAAGCTCAGTATGGCCACAACAGTTTGTCTCAGTGTTTGGTTTCAAAATAAAAGTTTAAGGATGTTTCAGACATACTGTGATTCACTGGATGGAAACTAACACTTGTTTTCTTTCCTTCACATTTTTATCAAATGCAACATGAAGTTCAGTTAAAGAACCAGCTGTAAAACATTTTTACATTTTTTCCTAATAACCATATTTTTCATCTTTTTAGCTGCGCTGTCCAGACCAGACCTGAGCCCGGACCTGAGCCCGGACCTGAGCCCGGACCTGAGCCCGGACCTGAGCCCGGACCTGAACCTTGTTTTGGTGGGTGGGATTGTAACGGAACCCATAATGCAGCTGTGATTCTGCGCTCCAGCTGGTTATGGGGTCCGTTTCCATCCCACAACGCACAGGACATCCTCAGCAGACGTGCTCCTTCCTTCCTCTCACAGATCCTGTTTTATATCCTGACTTTTCAACTGAAGACGACTCCCTTTGTTTTTTTATTTCAGCAGAAAACTTTATTTTTCCTTTAAGAAAAAAACAAAACAATAAATTTCATTTCATCAGTAAAACACTGTTAACAGTATAAAAGTATCTACAGTATTAGTACATGTCCCAGCTGACTGAACCACATGGACAAACCAAATCCTTTGTAGCTTATATGTAGTGCACCCCCCCCATTCATAAACACTAGTGCTAAGTGCTAAGTGCTAACTGCTCACCACTGGTCCATTCAAGGTAGATCTGCAGTTTGTTGTTAGTGAAATTAAAAGTGATAAAGAGAAGCAGCATATTGCTGTGTGATGACTGAGGTTTGCTTTGTTTCGGGTGTTTTTCCTCAATGACACGTTTTCTCCCGGATTGCTGAGGACAGTGAACGCAACCGGGAATTTCGTGTCAGCCAAGAATGACACCGAGAACGACTCGAGAGCTTATCTCATATATTCTGAGGTGAATTTGTGCCATTATATTGTTGCAGCTGTACATGTGTTATCTCTAATGAAGCTCAGAGTTTAAACTTGATCAGCTACTGTCTGTAAATATTCTACATTATCATTCATCATACATCCCCTATGATCCGGGCTATAAATAAAATACCAGTCATGAACCACTGAGGAGCAGTGTCCTCTCCCTCACCACTGGGTCACATGACTAAAACATGTATTTACATCAGTGTTTGACACAGCTGTGCTCTCTGTGAATCCCGTGTTGTGCAGTCATCATCTACTGAAGTCACTGTGTAGAGCAGCTCTTTCAACATCAATGACCGTGAATGAAAACAAATGCTTCGTCAAGAGTTTCACCACAACAAAAGGCTGCAGCCGCCGGCGTGGTGCGTTCACTGTTCACCGTCCACAGCAACTGAGCGGAGGTGCTAGAAGAGGTTCAGTTCCATCTTCCATACGTCAGATACTACAGTTTATATTTTGGGGGTTTTGCATTTGTCTTCTTTCCTGTAAACTGAAGGCTGCGTTCGCTCTGCACACGCTCAGTCTCCGAGCTCAGATTTACAGCCTCTTGTGGCAGATGTGACGTTCTCTAACAACCCAGCTCAACAAACATCAGGAGAGGGTTTCACACAGATCTCTGTAGTGTCTGAACTGCTCATAGATCAGTCTAATGCCAATCAGTCAGTAACACCTGCGCTGAGCCCCACACCTCATCACACAACAACAAAACCAGGAAAACATGGCTCATAATGTGAGTAATGAGAAGGGAAAGAGTTTCTAGAGAACACAGCGATTATTTTTCTTTTATTGTTTCACTCTTCGTTCAGACTCAGTCGATCTGAAGTCTGACTGTTTTATCTGAGACACAGTCGGAGTCTGTCTGGCTCCAGATGGACGTCTGAGTTCATCTGTTGCACAAGCCTCATCTTTGGCACAATGAATTCTGGGTAAATTAAGACTTTTTTCCAAATAGAAAATAAAAAACGTCCCACAGAGGAACAGCATCCAACCCCTCAGCAGAACATGTTTGTCTTTTGGAAGAATTCAAGTTACAGGACGTTTTACTTTGAAAATTCAGCAACAATAAAAAGAAAAATCAGATTTGATTTGGCTGCTCTCTGTGTTAGCAAACCACAAACTATGAGCTATGATTTCCTGTTTCTTGTTGTTGGGGGCTGCTGGTCAGCACAGGTGTCATTGACTGTTACCATGGTAACATTGGTCTCAGGCCTGAGTTAGTCGGGGGGTAAGGTGTCTAATGTTTCTGTCATAAAATGAGAGTCTGTATTTCAGATCAACATCAGACTGACCATGAACCAGCTCTACAGACCAGTCTGACGTCTCTGTGAAACTCTTTCACTTCACATGGACACAGTGTAGATGACGACCGGGAGAAGCCGGAGATGAAACGTGACCAGGTGAATTCAGTGGATGAGACTCAGAACATGCTCAAACAACATCTGCTGAGTCTGTAGAGTCACACAATTATAACCACACATCCTTAAATGAGTGGAGGTTTGATTTCCTCTACACATTATACATTTAGAATAAAGTCGCCGAGCTGACGTCATCATCTCTTAATTAAACTTTTTACAGAATGTTGAATTTTGAGCTCAAAAGATTAAAAAGTGAACTACCAATATTTTTGGTATATTGCATTATAACAATATTCATATAACAAACAGGTTGTAGAGCTGCAGTTTATTATTATGGTGCTTCCAAATTATTGTTTGGTTATTGCTCCTGTGCACTCGTGTCTTTTCAGCACCACTGTCGGTTTACAATGGTGTGGTACAGTGTAATGTGGTGTGGTACAGTACAGTGTGGTACAGTGTAATGTAATGTGGTGTGGTACAGTACAGTGTGGTACAGTACGGTGTGGTACAGTACGGTGTCTACGGTTAAGAGAACAGATGAAGAGAGGAGCAGTGAGTCAGAGCGTCAGGGCCTGGAGTGAGAGCGTGACCTGGTTTGAACCTGAATCTGTTTCAGATCTGTTTGAGGTTAAAGGTTAAAGGTGATCTCAGTGAATTATTTCTACATACAGTGAAAATAAAAGTATTAGAAAAATAAAAAACGTCCCACAGAGGAACAGCATCCAACCCCTCAGCAGAACATGTTTGTCTTTTGGAAGAATTACAGGACGTTTTACTTTGAAAATTCAGCAACAATAAAAAAAAAATCAGATTTTGATTTGGCTGCTCTCTGTTGTTAGCAAACCACAAACTATGAGCTATGATTTCCTGTTTCTTGTTGTTTGGGGGCTGCTGGTCAGCACAGGTGTCATTGACTGTTACCATTGGTAACATTGGTCTCAGGCCTGAGTTAGTCGGGGGTAAAGGTGTCTAATGTTTCTGTCATAAAATGAGAGTCTGTATTTCAGATCAACATCAGACTGACCATGAACCAGCCTACAGACAGTCTGACGTCTCTGTTGAAACTCTTTCACTTCACATGGACAAACAGTGTAGATGCGACGCGGAGAAGCCGGAGATGAAACGTGACCAGGTGAATTCAGTGGATGAGACTCAGAACATGCTCAAAACAACATCTCTGAGTCTGTAGAGTCACACAATTATAACCACACATCCTTAACGAGTGGGGGTTTTGATTTCCTTCTACACATTATACATTTAGAATTAAAGTCACGAGCTGACGTCATCATCTCTTAATTAAACTTTTTACAGAATGTTGAATTTTGAGCTTCAAAAAATGAAAAAGTGAACTACCAATATTTTTGGTATATTGCATTATAACAATATTCATATAACAAACAGGTTGTAGAGCTGCCAGTTTATTATTATGCGTGCTTTCCAAATTATTGTTTGGTTATTGGCTCCTGTGCACTCGTGTCTTTTCAGCACCACTGTCGGTTTACTAATGGCTGTGGCTTACAGTGTAA
>NW_019174538.1:512451-544180 GCF_002260705.1 Seriola dumerili | reverse complement strand
GGTGTGGTGTGGTACAGTGTAATGTAATGTGGTACAGTACAGTGTGGTACAGTACGGTGTCTACGGTTAAGAGAACAGATGAAGAGAGGAGCAGTGAGTCAGAGCGTCAGGGCCTGGAGTGAGAGCGTGACCTGGTTTGAACCTGAATCTGTTTCAGATCTGTTTGAGGTTAAAGGTTAAAGGTGATCTCAGTGAATTATTTCTACATACAGTGAAAATAAAAGTAATGTGGCTCAGGCACTGGTCAGTTGTCGGAGAGTCAGAGTGAATAACCCTGTTGTACGCTGCCACCGCCGCCGCCGCTCTCACAGGAAGAGCCGGTCAGCGGCCTGAAGGCGAGGGGAACCTGGAGAGTATCGTGTCCACCAGTTCCAGGTGTCTCTCGTGGTTCTCTCGACTGATGCGTTCATGCATGGCTACCAGCTGACTCACTAGACTGTTCTGCATTTCCCTCTCATGGTCCATTAGCCTCTGCAGCCGGGCGTCCTCCTGCGCCTGCATGGCGGCGTCCATCTCTCTGAGCTGGGCGACTGTCGCCGACACTAAAGCCGAGACCTGCTCCATCACTGTCGTTTTCTTCTTCTTGGACGGGACCTTGAACGCTACAAAACCAAAGACAGAGCAGCTGGTCAGAGATGGGACAGAGACACGTTACTGTTTCATCAACCTGGACTTTAAATAAAGCAGCGACGTTGTGTTTTCATCATGGTAAAGGTTACACCTCCTGAACCAATGATAACTAGCTGATACACACTGACGACCAACTCTGCGCTGCACGTAACATTATAATAACTATAACTGCGTCCGTCAGGGGAAAAGTTCCTGCTTCGACTCTTTAAACCAGGAGTGTCCAACAGGTGTCTCACAGCTCCCAGATCAGCTGTAGGCCTCCTGCAGTGACAGCCTCTCCTCTGATAACAGAAGATATAAACATTTCCAACAAACAGGAAACATGTTGCCATGGATACAGCGCATTAAACTGTGGCTTCAACTTTAGCCCTGTTTTTGTTTTCGCCCATGTTTGTTTACATGTTAGAAAATGAAGTGTAGTGAATTTTCCATTTTAACTTCCTGTTTGTTCTGAACCATTGATGAACTGACAACTATCACTTCTTCTTCTCTGGTTTCTAATCAGATTCATTGAAGTCTGTGTTCAGGTCTGACTGAAACATGACTCAGATTTTAGTCTGATGTGAGACGTTTTTGGATGTTGATATTCAATGACTTGTTAAATGATCCTATTGATCTGATTTGGAGATAAGTTTGAGAGTTTTGATACAGTAAGTGAATAAATGTGACCAGTGATATAAAGACGTGAGGAGCTGTACCTCTGATTTAAACCATGACTCTTTTTCATCATTACATTGTCTTGTAAGAATTTATGCAAAACAAACAACAACAGATTTTAATTTAAAATGTTTTGAAGAGATGAAGTTGTAACTTCCTCGTTCTTCTCTGCAGAGTTTAAAAAGGTTTTAAAACTGAAACATGGGCTCTGTCTGTCAGAGTCAGTAACCACCAGCTCTGTTTCAGCTTCTGCTGAGAACGGATGTCATGTCATATTGTTGTGTGCTGCTCGCAGGACTCCACACAGACACTGATGCAGGAACCCAACACATTTCTGTGTATGAAGACAGTCAAACTGACAGCTGCTCAACAGCTGGTTCTACAGTCAGTCTGCTTTTAATTTGGAAAACACTCGATAATCTGACATCTAACAAGTCTCTTATAGAATAATTCATCGTCTCCCAATGTTTTATTAACAACACGTTAACTAAATATGTCACCTCTCTTTAAAACTACAAGTATAATTCTTAGCCTGTCAGTCTTTGAGATGTTCTTCTAGCTCTCTATAACTTTTGTTACTTACAGCTGATTTATTATTTGATCTGAAAGAATCTGGAGTCTGTGAGTGGATTTGATTCTGGATTCAGATTTGATAACTCCAGTCCCTGGTGGTACCTGGGACCTTACAGGTCCTCCAGGTGTCTCCTCCTCTGGATCATAACTCATGTTCTTACTGGTGTTGCTGGTGTGCAGCGGCTCTGAAGGGCTGTACTGGTCCTCTTCGTCGTCCGGCTCCACTGGACCCAGATGTTTGTCCACTTCGTCCCAGAGGCCGACGACGACCTCCTGGTGGTCGTCGCTGAGGGCTGACGGCGGCGGTGGAGGCGGAGGAGAGGGAGGCAGTGGCGGGGGGGGTGAGGATGCAGGTGGCGGTGTGGGACTCCTCTGCCGTTTGACCGGGTTCACCGCGGGGCCGTTCCCGAACACCCGGTGGCACTGGTCGTAGAACGGCCAGTCGACGCGGTCGGTCCCGCAGCGGGTCTTCTGCTGGTGGTACTTGATGTACTGCTTCCTGAGCGCCTTCAGCTTGCTGATCACCTGCATGTGTGACCTGTACACCCCCCGCTCCGCCAGCAGTTTGGTCATCCTGTTGTAGACCACAGAGTCCTTCACCGTGCCCGTGATCTGGTTTCGGATGGCCTCCGACCCCCGGATGTTCAGAAGTTCTTTGATCTCATTCTCCTGCCAGTTGTGCATCTTCTTCTTCTTCTCTGGTGAAAACGCTGCAGCTGAAGCGTCTCAACTTACTACAAAGACTTCCCTTGTGTATTTGTGCCCTTTACGTCACATTTCTGAGCCGGAAGAAGAAGCGCTCAGAGAAAAGACCCTTTTACACAGCCCGTCGAGGCGGGAATGTTGCGCCGTTATTCCGCCTCTCCGTTCTGTATAAACGGTACGAAGGCGGAATGGCGGCTTCATTGTTCCGACAGGAATCCGGCAGCGGAGGTGGAGACACACAGAGCCGCTGACTGACTCCTGTCCGCGGGTTAAAGCTGCACCGCACACCGCTGCTTTCATCTGGATCAGACATGACGTTCAAATACACACAACTGGACACGTTCATGTTTACACATTAATTAAATGTTTACACATTAAAGTGTAAACATTGAGGACAAAACAGTATTTGCACTTAACGCCACACATTTATATCACGCATGACATTTAGGTGACTATAGGCAATACTATAGTATTGATCTATGTTTATATGTGTCTGGTATGTCTAATATCCTTACGTTTGCAAACTCAAAACTGTAATTAACATGATATGTAGATGAGTTGTATATAAAATAAAGAAATGATCTCTAGCGATTACTCTCTATGACTGCCTTCAAACACACACACACACACACACATATATATATATATATATAAAAACACAGTGACACAGTATGAACAAACCAGTGTTCAGGGCATGCAGCTCGAGAAATATTTACTCTTTATAATAAAGGCAGTTTATGTTTTCCACAGAAATCTTCACTGCTCAGGTACAGTTACAGTATAAACAACTCTAAGTTCTACAACCAACACAGGAATGTCTGGATTCAGTACTTGTATAAAGTATTAGAGCCGAGCCTGACCTGCAGAGCAGCTGGAGGTGTTGAATAGACTCAAAACGTTAAATATGGGTTTTAAGTCATTAGTCACTTTATTTTGTTCACTTATTTTATTGTATTTATGATCTAAAATGTATTTTATAATTAAATGTTCTTTTTGCTAAATTTATTACAGCTTTTTTTTTATCTATTTTACTGTCTCTCAGCTTTCTCACTTGATTTGTCCCTTTTTATTTTTGCTCATCAGTCATCTGAATGAACTACACTAACCTGTACGAAATGTTCTGTACAAATAAAGTTTGATTGATTGATTGATTGATTGCACAGACGGTATCTGTCCACATACTTTTGGCCATGTCGTTACGACTGCAGTTACTCTGCCGTGCACTGGATGGCGCTATTAGTGACATCCCACTGGTCCAACACGGAAATCCACTCGTCAGAAACACAGATTGCACTTCACTAGTTCCGCAGAAGCAAATCGGCCAATGCAGTCCTCCTCTACAGTCAATATCGATCAGTGATCAGCCGTGCGGCTGGATTATCGCCTGTGATCCGGCGGCCTGCCTCAGCACCGACCAGCGTGACCGCGGTTCATCAGTAGACATGTGCAGGGTGTGGATGTGCTGAGACCCCGGGACCAAGCTCACCTGCTTGTTTGTGTCAGGGTGGAGGTGATGGAGAACATCGAGGAGCCTTCGCCCCTCCGGATCACACCTACCGTCCGGGCGCTTAGCTCCGCACTGCGGGGGAAGCCAGAGAATGTCCCCGATTCGAGCCGCGGACACGGCGACAGGATCTTCCCCGAGCAGGAGAAGCTTTGGTTCAAGGAGAGCAGCGCGAAAAACCTGCGGAACCGGGACTTTCTGTCGCCGACCACGATGCTCAACACGCTGTATGCGGACGGACAGGTCGGTGTGACTGATACCTGTTGGGTTTAGCAGCATTTTAACGGCTTTAACGCTCATTTCGCGGTATTTTTTATCGCTAGCTGCTCCGGGGAGAGCTAACGGCTGGAAGCTAATATTATTAACGTCACCATCACCGCTGGACGCTCATTAAACGGTAGCAACACGGCTAACGTTAGTTTACACGCTAAACTATTTACGCTAGGAAAGTCTACATTTTATTCTTCCGCTAAACAGTATAGTTCCTCGACAGTTGCTGAGCGAATCCTGTTAGCTAGGGCGCGAGTGAATCTGTTTAGCGCAATAATAATAATAAATAACCATAATATTTTACTCTCATGCCATTAGTGAATATTGTATCATACTGGACGCTTTGGCAAATATTGTTAATCTGACACTGATGCTAATAAAGCAACTGAATTGACCTGAATATTTAAATGGCCGGAGGTGTTTTCAACCGTTTCGAACGTGACTCGGCCAATAGGAGCAGAGGACCGGAACTATCTGCTTATACCGCTCAGCTGATCCCAACTGCCTGTCTGAAAAAACAAGAGAGCAAATATTAAATAAACACAAACTACAAACTATAATTCACTAATATGTTTGAGTGACATGCTACACACACACACACACACACACACACACACAGACACACACACAGACACACACACACACACACACAGACACACACACACACCTGGAGTCCGCTGACATCGCTCCATCATGATCGACCAGACACTGGCAGCCTGCGGCGGTAATTATTAACCCATGAGTGGCAGGTACAATATGGGTCAGACCGACACGCGCAGCTGCCAGGAAACGAGAAGGCACGAAAACACACGAAGAATCATAGTGCTCCACGCTTTATCACAAATCACAAATAAATACTGCACTCGTCATTGTTCTCTATGTCACACCGTGGGCTGGACCTCACTGCAGTCAAGACAAAATAACCACTGTCACTGTTAGAGCTTCTTCTTCTCTCATTTAAATCCAGTAACTACTTCACCCTCCACATCTCTCATGTTCACACTAACACTGGACTGAACTGGAAACTGCCCTCAGACTAGAGATGACGTTTCCTCTGTTGTTTAGTTGTGATGTTGAATGTCTCTTGTGACTGCTTCTTGTTCTCTCTCTTGAAAATCAGATTTTAATCTCAATGAGACTTCCTGATTAAATCAAGGTTAAATCAAATTAATGATAATAAGAATAAATAAACAACCATAGATCAAACACATTTGCTATAATTCTAATAATGAAAGGATTAATTGACATATCAGTATCAGTTCACTGTGTCAGACCACACATGTCAGTACCTGAAGTTCAGGTGATTTCCCCTCGTCTCATTCTCTGATCTCTCCCCGTCTCCACCCAGGTCCCTCCAGCAGTGATGTCCAGGGTCCTGTCCCTCCGGGGCAGCGGGGTTCTGCCTGTGGCCGGTGGGGAGGTGATGGGTGAGGGTCTGAGGGTGAGGGTGGACCGGGCTGCATCCTTCAGGGCCGTTCTGGCGGGTGGAGCCACAGAGTACCTGAAGCCCCCGAGTCAGAGGCAGGGCTGTGTGGTGATCAACTGCCCCGCGCTACACCCTAAACCCAACACACCCACCCCTGAGACGCTGACTCTGGGCCAGCTGAGGACAGTTCTGTTGGCTGACCACATGGGGGCGCTGCTGAGAGGACAGGGGTGAGTCCGAGAGCTAATTCCTAAATCCACCACATCCACTTCCCTCGTTTTATTCTCATCATAAATAAATTTAAAGTGTGATCGTGGACTCCGGGAAACTTTAATGAGCAGTTTTCAATATTTTCTGACTTTTATAAGATTCAATAATTGATCAGTTAATGACAAAAGTAACAGACAGGTGAACTTCTTATGAAAATCATTGTTTGTTGCAGTCACAGGTGTAACATGCTGATTCGAATCTCCTCACCTGTCTCAGATTTACAGTTTCCTACTGCCCCACCCTTCCCGAAGACAGCGACATCATCGCCTTTCTCCAGGCTCTGGGCATCGATTGGCCGACAGCTCCTGCCAACTGGACCAACGAGGAGCGGGAGGAGAAGATCCAGGAGGCGCTGGAGAACTGCCCATACAGAGAGCGGGAAACGGAGAGAGGCAGGAGGACGAGCGGAGGGGGAGGGAGGAAGGTGGAGGAGGGGGAGAACGAGGGAGTGCTCAGGGTCAACCTGAAACGAGTATTCCAGGAGGAGGGGTTGCTGGGATACGACCCCAGCCTTGGTACCTGCACAGGTACGGATACTGTTATACTGTTGATTTTTGATGGTTACATAATGAGGGTGTGTTTGTGTGTTTCTCAGTTATTTTGTATTCTGTGAAGAGAACAGTTTTTGTGAAAAGCACTTTGTTTCCATAACGACCAAAAGCAACAACATCAGTCTTTGTTCAAGCTTTATGTAAAATGTTAATGTAAACAAAACAGCCTCCTCTTCTCCTGCTGCTTTGTCTAATGAAGGTCACGATAAAGGAAAATGTCCGCTCAGAAACACAGTCACTTTGTGTCTGGTCTGTGCGGTGGCTCTGAGAGCAGCCGTTTAAAAAACTACATTTAGCTAAATTCAGATTCATTTCCCTCCGTCCAGTTCTGTGAAATCACCAGAGGATCTTCCAGGTAGAACGGGAAGAACCATGAGCCAAATCCAGATGTGTGAACCCTGTAGAGTCTTAACCAAGAAGCTTCAACAAAGAACTCAATTAAGACTCTTAGTTGTTTACTTTGGTAAATGAGAGATTTCAGAAACAACAACAAAACATGTGGTTTCACAGGGACGTAAATACTCAAACCATTTGTAGGCAGAGTCAGTAACTTCCTTTACATTCATGTTTCTCCACACATTAAACAAGGGAGACACGACATGTTAGTTAGAGATCTTCAGAGATGGTTAGGACAGAGTCAGGCTAACGGTTTCCTCCTGGTTCCAATCTGCATGCTAAGCTAAGCTAACAGGTTCCACGCTCACTGCTATCAGCTGCTGCTTTAAGAATGTGTCCATGTTTCGTGTGACATCACAGCTTCAGGTAACAGAGTCTGTGCTGTGTGTCTGTTTCAGTTCACAGGGACAGTGTTTCACACCTGGCACAGCTGGACCTGACCACAGCCGACTGCACAGTGAGACACACACACACACACACACACACACACACACACACACACACACACACACACACACACACTGACACTTTTTTCTTATTAAAAATAACAAACAAATCATTTACTTTTTCTTGTACCTCCTTGCTGCTTCTTTCATAGGTTGCCGTGGCAACAGCATTACATGTGACTTCCTGTCAGGATGAGTTCCGCCAGCAGCAGATAGCAATGCTGTGGAGAGCCAGTGGAGCGACACACACACAGGTAACCACACACAGACACACACACAAAAACAATCATGCCCTGCATTATGTTTCTATTCTTACTGTGTGTGTGTGTGTGTGTGTGTGTGTGTGTGTGTGTGTGTGTGTGTGTGTGTGTGTGTGTGTGTGTGTGTGTGTGTGTGTGTGTGTGTGTGTGGAGAGAGATGTGGTGTTGGTGGGCCGGTGAAGACTCCTGGTTGTCACCTCACTGCTGCTCAGTACCTGCAGTAAGACACGTCTCATCTCCTTTCACCATCTCTCTCTTTGTCTTTAGGTTTCCTGTTTTTCTTCATCCTTCTGTTGTCTCCACTCGTCCTCCCTGTCTCTTCTTCCTCCTCTCCTCCTCCTCTGTTCCCTCCCCAGCTCTCCACCAGACACATCTTTACTATGACTAGAGACACTCTGACGGGGATCCTCTCTGTCAAATTACAGTTGTAATTAAACTAAATTAAAATGCTCTTGAAGAGGAACTCACTCTTAAACTCGTGCTAAATCCTGATAAAACAAAATATATTCTGTTTTCCAAAGATATCGGATTAGCACTTTACTTACCGAGACCAGAGGAGTCCAGCATTATAATCTGGAGAGATGAATTTACTTTTAAAGTTCACGTGGACATTGTGGTGAAAAAGCTGCAGATGAAACTTCCTGTATAGAAATAGAACCTACTCTCCCATGTACATTGTTGTTGGTGATGGTGATGTCATAGGTGTTGTCATATATAGACATGCTGCTGTCACCACCCTTAAACCCTGAGATGCTGTTTAGATTCCTACAGCTCCCATCACTACACTCTGTATGTTCCTCTCTCTATGAGAGAGTGTAGGTGCTCAGTAACCCTGCTCTCAGGACTGGATCACTGCATGTTCCTCAGGTGAACTATGACCTTTTAGATTTTGCTCCAGACTCAAGGAATAACCTACAACTCACTTTAAATATCGATTCCCTGGAAACACTGGGACAGTTTAGAAACGTGTTTTTAAATCTTTGAAATCATAACGTTCCTGAATGTAATTGTTTTTATCAGGAACTGATTCTTGTATTTCTGGTTGTTTCTTTCTGCTCTTGTAATCTCAGCATCATTGAAAACGAGGGTCAGCCCTCAGTGTGATGAAAAGAGGAGTGGTGGGCGTTGATGGATCTTCTCATCATCTCTGTGTTATCAGTTTATTTTTAGCCCAGCTGCCTGTGTGAATGTGTCGTCCTCTCTCTCCAGGCTGAGAAGAGGACAGATGAAGGAGGCGTCAGAGATGAAGTACGGAGATCAAGTAGAAGGTGTGTGTGTGTGTGTGTGTGTGTGTGTGTGTGTGTGTGTGTGTGTGTGTGTGTGTGTGTGTGTGTGTGTGTGTGTGTGTGTGTGTGTGTGTACTTATGAAACTGAATAAACTTTCTCCTCGTCCTCCTATAGGTCAGACATGGGATGACATCATCAGGGTCATGACCTCTGCCACTGTCAGATTTGAACTGCTGTCGACAGTCCACACTAGTCCTGTGAGTTATTACAGCTGAGTGTTGGCCTTTTTTCACTTTCTTTATTATACACACATTCATGGTACACACACACACACACACACACACACACACACACACACACACACACAATAAAACAATAAAACAAAAGACAATGACAAAGCCAGAGTTTGTTATCTGCAGCACATTATATTCATTCAACAGTTTTACAGTCTGACATAAAGTTTATATTGTTTAGATTAACTGATAAAGTGCAGGAAAGTTTTTACCATTTTTTCTTATGAATTTTCCAAAAAGAATAAAAAGCTTTATTACATACAACATGTTGCTTTCAATCTTTTCTTGACGGAAATCTAGCATTACATCAAACAGAACTATTTCACTCTTCACTTTAAGATTCTTTTTCAGAAAGTGGGCCACATCAATCCAGAACATTCTTTATATATACAATGAAAAAATAGATGGGAAATACACAAAAATCACACTTATAATCAATATCCAGTTTGAATCTTTCCAACATGTTTGACTGGATAAATCACAGGTGACACTGGACGTTCAGAGGGAAGGGGGTGTGTCCACCAAAGGGCCGAGGGGAGGAGTGTTTGTGATGTACAACTGCGCTAGACTCCACACTCTGTTTGACAGCTACGAGAGAGGAGTGGAGAAGGGTGAGATTCACGTTTCATTCTTCTCCGATCAATAACATTGATTAACATACAAACAACCAATAACGCAGAGCGCTGTGTCCAGGCAGTTTTACCTTCGCCTCCGGATGGAAAACAAAGAGATTTAAATGAAAATCAATATGTTTTTGGACAGTTTGGAAAGTCCAGCAGCTGTGAGGAGGTTCTTTGATAAGTCACAGCCTGAGTTAAATGTAAAATAAATACTCTGCATCAGTGGTTCCAACAGAGGAGTTCAAGTGTCCTTCATCATAAAACTGCAGTGAACATCTTTGATCACACATTGATCTGTGCATCCACATGTTTATCTGCAGGTCTGTACCCAGAAATCCCTGAGTGCTCCCAGCTGGACTTCTCTGCTCTGAAAGAGGAGGTACCTCTTTATTTTACAGCTGTGTTGTTGTGGTCTGTGTTGTGTTCATCTGTTTCCCTTTGTTTTCATTTCTCTCCATTAGTAATATGTTATAAACCATAAACTGTGTCTTTATTACCTTCTCTCATCAACCTTTCCTCCTGTGTCCTCTGCGACTGACAGGGCGAGTGGCTCCTCCTGTTCAATTACCTCATTCCCTTCTCCGAGCTGCTGGACCAATCGGGACAAGTGTTGGACGGAGAAGGGGGAGGAGCCAGAGTCAACATTAAGACTGAACAGGTATGAGGGTTTAGAGGAACAGATGAGTGCTCATTAAGGTTCAGATCCTGCTGTGGAGAGGTTGATGTGACTCATGAATGTGCTTGTTTCCTCAGATCTGTAAGTTTCTGGTGTCTCTCAGTAAAGACTTCAGCTCCTACTACAACAGAGTCCACGTGCTCGGGGTGAGGAGACACTCTGGTCCTGTGTCTGTGTTAATGGCCTGATTTATTCACTTAAGTTCTCCTGAGGATACGTCCACACACTGTGTTTTCATTTTCAAACGAAATCTATCTCCGTCTACATTATCACACCTGAAAACACACGGCCAGTGTAAACAGGAAGTAGATTGTCTCCTCTGCAGCGTCTCAGTCTTCGGGGCTCAGAAACTCTGGGGTCGTGTAGCAGGAGTAAACGTAGGAAAAGAGATGAGTTTAAAAATGAAAACGTAGTGCTGTGGTCGTAGCCTGAGTCTGTTTGTGTAGATGAATATGTGTCATCATTTATTTGTGTGCGTGCGTGCGTGCGTGCGTGCGAGCGTGCGATCCCTTCCTTGTCTACACCATATGGAGATTAGTGTATTAACAGTCAGTCGCCTGGTCTGGTGACTTTTTGTCAACGACAGAATGTGATTACTGACCAAGACAAAAACACAGTTCACTGTCGAGTCAGCCATTTTTTATCTTTTATGTGTCTCTCTCTTTAAATCTCTCTTTCCCTTTTCTCTTTTTTAACTCCACACATGCTTTCACCATATTCCCCTTCTTCTTCTCTGGTTTCAGTTTCAGTTGAACAGGCTTAATTGGCCTGACATTTTCACTGTGTTGCAATATAATAAAATACAATATAATTATTAATAGAATAAATTGATAATCAAATAAAGAAAAGGGAAAAAATGGATTAAATTATATACACACAAATATATACATACATATACATATACATATATACATATATAAACAAATACATGCAAATAAGTAAAAGCAGTTATCAAATAGATAAAGAAAAAGGAAACTGGTGGTGACACATCTGCTTTGTCTTCTGTTGTGACAGGAAGTGACTTATTTAGCAGATGCACTTTCTTTCTTTTCCCACAGAATTATGGGTAATTTCTCTCCGTCTTTCTTTCCCTCTTCCTCCAGGAGCCGTTGCCTCATCTCTTCAACCAGATGTTTTGTCGTCTGTATCTGTTGAGAGCGTTGAGAGAGCTCTACCACAGCGCTCTGGACACCCTCAACCTCCCCCCCATCAGGCAACTATAGCCTCCTCCTGTGACCACTGTAGCCCTACCTCCCCACCCGCCTCACACACACACACACACACACACACACTGTAGCTTCATGCTTTGAAGTTAAATGAATCCACCTGACACTTCACCTTCACCTGTTACAGTAGTTATTGTTTTACCTGTAGCTCCTGCAGCTCATTGTGAATGACTCCTGTAGCTGATATACTGTAACTGTGACTCATCAATCATGTGACGTGACACTGGTGAACTCTGACCTCTGCACTTGATCTGGACTGACTTTAGAAAACGTGAACATTTTTTACATCGTTAAAGAGAAAGTTTGATATTTTGAATTCTGCTGATTTGCAGATAATTGTATTTTCTTGTCATGCGTAAGATGAGAAGATCAATATCACTACCACAGATAACTGATCAATATCTCATATCTGTGTGGTTAAAAGTGAAACTAGCGCGAGCAGCAGCTTAGTTTAGCTTAGCTTAGCACAAAGACTGGAAGTGGGGGGAAACAGCTAGCCTAGCTCAGCACCTCTGAAGCTACTTAATATAACATTGTATTTTCTGTGTTTAATCTATAGACAGTGTTGACATTTTACAGGAAATTACCTGCGGTAATGATTTCCTGGAGTCTCCACTGGTTGCCTAGGTAACAAGATCAGCCTTCCAGCAGCTATAAAACTCAATACTTAGCACATTATATCTTGTTTGTTGAATCCTTACAAAAACTGGAGAGTAAAAAGGAAAGTTTGATATTTGAACTCAAACTCAGAGCTTCTGAAAACACCAGGACTGAGCTCTTCTGCTGTAAGCTAACATGTTATGCTAAGATGTTAGCATGTTCTCTAAAGTTACAGATCACATTTATAAAAGCACTATCATGGTGTTCATCAGATGTGGGGAAGTTTGCAGCTTTACAATCAGTGTTTATGTGGATCAGTTGCCAGGCAACCAGCAGAGACACCAGGAAGTTACTGATCCCAGGCTGGAAAAGTGCTGATACTTCAGTCAGTAAGACTCATATGGAAGAACATGGTTTGAGACGTTTAACCTCTGTAAAGCAGCAAACTGTTGTTTTTAAACTTGAGTTTTTTGTGATTAAACCAACGAGAATCGGTGAGTGAGCTTCAGATTTAAACTGTTTTCAGTCTTTATGCTAAGCTAAAGCTAATGGGCTGAAACAGTATTTCCCAAAATGTCAAACGATTCCTTTAAATTTGGATCAGCTGCTGCGGTCAAGATTTCCCTCCATTAATATATATAACATTTATTACCATATGTGATATATATTAATACATGTAATATATATGAATAAACCAGGCAGCAGGGAAGAGGAACCACTGTCCCAGTCACTGAAGATGTAAACCCACAAAACTTTATGATTTTGGTGCCAAAAATCCCAACATTAGTCTGAGTGCCCCCCCCCCCCCCCCCCCCCCCCCCCCCCCACTGTAGTAAGACCTGTTCCAACTTTCTAAATTGCCTTATTATTATCTCAACACCCCCACGCCCCCATAGAAGTGTCTTAGTCACTGCCTGAACAGAAATCTTCCTTTTTATGAGGCTTCGTTGTTGTTGTCCAGTTCCATGTGTTACTCACCTCACATTAATCAATGCCATACAAATATTTATTGTCAGATCTGTACAGAATATATATTCTGCATAATGAGTCTTAATTGCTGTATTCATATGATTATTCCTCAGATGAGTTCTAGTTATCTTGCTCGACAAATCACAAAGTTCAGTATCAAACATCAGGATAAACAGCTGTGACAAAACCAGTACAACCAGTGCGTTAGCAGCATTAAGGACCTTGTGCCAAAATGTTAGGAAATGCATGAAACGGCATGAAAATAATATATGTGAAGAATTTTATGCCAAAAATGTTATTTATAAATTTAGGGAAGATAAAGTTGATCCTTCAGCATCTCTGAAATGGAACGGAGTCTGTTGCATTTCATGGACCTGCTGTCTGTGCAGATGTGCCATAACTTGTTTTTAACTTTCTGCTTATTAAGTAAATGTTTGTTTGTTTTTTTAAAGAAATTATGTCACATTGAAACAAAAGAGTTTGAAACACAAAGATCAAATATGTTACAGATTCACTTCTCACTGCATGAAATGTTGTTTGTTCCTGAATTGTCTACAGATTTTTAATGGACTTTTATTTTGACATTTTGTTCACTAAAGAAAAGGGAAGCAGATGTTTTACACATGCTGATTGATTTACAGTAACTGTTGTTAACTGCTGCTGTAATGACCACAGTATTAAAGCAGGAGAGATGCAGGATGAGGCCTTTGATTTTATTTGACCTGAACACATGAACCGTTTGTGTTTTCACCCATCAGGCCTCTGACCTTCACTCATCCCTTGTTCTTTTCTCCTTCCCCTTTTTCCGTCCTCGCTCCCGTCTCTCTGATAAGAGCCCTCGTCCGTCTCTTTATTCTGGACTATATTATATAATCACAAACCGAGTGCTCACGCTCAGAGCTTAACCTCCTTTCCTAGTTTTACTGCAGCACGTTTTGGATGTTCAAGTTCTTCTGATTGGTTTTCTCCGAGCAGATTACAGGAGATCCTGATATGAAAGGAAACACGACTCCAATGCTTTTAATAACGGCGTTCAGCCAAGAGGCAAGCAGCAAAAATCATGGTTTTTTTCAGTAATTTGTTGATTTGATTTTCTGCAACACAAAAATGTCCAAAAAGTTTCATTTCAAGTTGCATTTTTGAGTCCAATATAACAGAAAGTAACAGGACGTGTCTGTAGTACGAACACATGGACAGTGTTCTAGAAAAAGATGTAACTAATATCAAAAGAAAAGAAAATTAAACACCAAACGTTCACGCTGGTCACCAAATAATCTTCATATATAAATACAACATTCACAAGATGGAAGGAAAAAAAACAACATTTCAAAGCCACCAAGGTTCATTAAAGACGTTTGATTAAAGCAGCAAACACCAACCTCTCAGCCCGAGCAGGAAGATGTTTTCTTACATTTGGAAAGTGAACAGTTCATAGATGGTACATCTCATTTTCTCCAAAATCACATCTGGCTAAAAAAGTAACAAACGCTGCAACGTCGGAAGAAATGAACATCATCAATTTCTTTTCTCCTGTTTTCAATAGTAATAAAATTATTAAATCAAATATTTACATCATCATTTACAATATTCTCCTTCACAGGACACTCCTTCCTCTCCTGAAAAGTCTATATGTCTCAGACCTTCAGTATATTCGTCCGTCTGAAACTATAATACGTCCAAACTTCCTCCCACACTCGTCCGTCCGTCTGTCCGTCCACAGTTTCTGTCTCTGTCTCATCTGCAGTTAAAATAAACTGTGTTTGTCTCTGGCTGCGGCGTCACACAGACGCACATTTATACTGATGCTGTGATTCTATAGATAAATCCCCTCGTGCTCCTTTGCTGCTCAGTGCACATTCAACCCTCAGGCCACATAGACACAACAATAACCCAACACTGCATCATGGATATATGGACATACAGGATACAGTGTGAGCAGTGATCCATCGCTGTAGGTAAACCTGGAGATGTGACCTGCTGTTTGTCTTTGTGCATCGTCTCCTCTCGCTTCCTCCTGCTGAGCATCAGTTTCCTGCTGGAGATCATTTAGAAAATAAAGCCACTCATTAATGGCAGAGTTTGTTTTGTTTTTTTTGCCACCATAGTTTCATTTTAACATAATGAAATACAACCTTTAGCATTTGCATAATATTCTGTATACTTCAGCATTTAACAGCTGCATTCACTCAAAATATGAAGGAGTGAAAAATCAATCAATTAATTAAAAAAAACAAACAAATGAATGCTCCTCTTGTCTTTACAATTGTCAAGCTATACAAAATGGCGTATATTAATTATAATGATACAGAATATAACAAGTGTTTAGAAGAAGAGAGAAAGACAAAGAAACTGCGTCGCTCACAGAAATGAGTCAGTGGCTGATTACAGGTCAAAGATTTGATTTCTTCAAATCATCATTTCAGATTCTCTCACAATCTAAAAGGAACTTTTATCTCGTCCAGGCTGTGAATCCTGTGATTGTATCTGCTCATATGAGATGCTTATACAGTAAAGTTTTCATATTTAATAAATGAGGCCTTCTGCTGATTCTGTAAATACATGAGAGCTGAAACTGCTGCTTGTCTCTGTAAGAACTGTATGTTATATTCACTGCAGTGCAGCTCCTCTGTGATCCTGCTTCTGGAGAACACCATGATCAATAACTGGTTCTGCTGCAATCAAACTGGAAATCCTCACTAACGTCTCGTCTTTTTCCTCTCACTTCATTTCTTCCACTTCATTTTCCTTCCTTGTCTAGTTTCTCTCTAATTCTCCAGCTGATTCCCTCAATCATCCCTCAGCTTGTTCCCCGGTTCTTCTCTCTTCTCATTCGGTCGGAAAGAAACAGAGAGAAAGGAAAGAAGTGAGGGAGGGAGAGAACTGACTGATTATGAAACTGATGGTAAATGTAAAATGTTCCCCTCTCTCACTGCTCCTGTATAATATTCTGTTACAGTCCTGGTCAAACTTAGTGACACTGAATATCTTCAGAGAATAAATACAGATCAACCAGTTTTGTATAATCAGAATATTTTAATAAAAGTTTCAAGGTCCCTGAACAAAAGAAAAAAATAACACATAATAGTGAAATAAAACACAAACTGTCCCAGTTACTGGAGGCCTTCACCAGGTTACTGAACCTTTGGCAACAGTGGCGCCTCTGAACGTTCCTAGAAGCATCTAGAAGCTTCTTGCACCTGCAGGTAGTTTTAAACACAGGTGGGTCTCATTTATTATTTTGTTTGAGGAACTAATTTAAATTAATCAAGAGGGTTAATATATTATAATTGTGTCAATTGTAGTTCATTTCTGTATTTTTTATTTCACAATATGAAAACATTTTTTTGTCTTATTTTATTAAATATTCTGGTTCATTTGCATCTGAAGATATTTAAAATTCTGAACTTAAAATTCAGATGTGCCAATAATTTTGACAGTGACTGTATGTGGGTAAAATCACACACATGAACACACCAGTAAACCTCAGTGCTGATAATCAATATATACTGTATATATATATAGATTGATTATATAATGAATTCATTCTTCCAGTCCAGATTTAAAAGCTTAAAAACAGTATTTATCTCATCTGTAAAACCCTGAGATCTGTCCAAACATACACACACACACACACACACACAGCTGTGTCTCTTCTGTAAATCTTTCCAAGCTCTGCTCTTTGTAAACGTGGGATCATTAAATTATTTGTATCTCCATCGACCTGTAGAATCTGGGTCATTCACAGTTTCACGGTGAAACAAAGATTCAGACACGATGATAAAAAGTTGGTCGACATTATAACTGAATGATAAAGTAATAACTGGAATAACTGGCTTTGTGTTAATGAACTGAGCAGCACAGACTAATCCGTTGATTGCTTTAATAATAATAATGTTAGTTAATGTTAGTGGAGAACTTCTCTGTGGTTGAGGTCAGTAGCACCAATTAGCTTGTGGAGATCCTGCAGCCAATTACTGGAGGCTCAACATCTCATGAAGTGAAGACTGTAACTGGGTGTTGTTGGTTCATGTTACAATAATCCTTCTCTGCTAATTCCTAATTAGCTCAATTTAACAATGATGGATTTAACATTTTAATTATCCACTGACAGATCATTATAATCAACTTAAACTAATGAGAAACATGATAAGAGGATGATGACGCTGTGTAGTGGGAATCCTGAAATCATTATGGGTGAGCTGGATAGATAGAAGTATAACATACGTATTTTGAATGATGTTAGTACATTTTGTAGCCTCACAGCATCAGATTATTAGTTATTATTATCGTTAGTATTGACTATTATTTCCACCAGCATGAATTGTCAATTTAAAGTTAGTCTTGTCTTCAGTGGACGTGGATGTGATCTGATATCTGCGGACTCTGGACTTGACTCTGAAGCTTGTCCCAACTTGTGATATAAACTTTTGCTCCTATGACGTGTGGAAAACAGCCTGTTAAAGCCTTTTATTATTTAAACACCAGCATAATTCAAAAATGTTTTATTATCTTATAAGTTATGAATGAAAAAAAGCTTTAATAACTGGTTTTCTTCATCATCATCATCCTATTATTATTTCTATTATATTATCATTTTTGTATTCTTTATTTTGGGGCAGCAGTTTCTATTACAAAACAAACAAACAACAAACAGTGTCTGGGGGGAACTGGAAGAGATTATTTTTTATTATTGTTATATATTTTTTTTTTTTCAGTGTTTTATTATTTAACTAATTAATTTTTTGGGCTGTTTGGGGTTGTCGGAGACGATCTGAAACACAGCCCTGACTCATAGATCGTTAGTTAAGTGGTGAGTTTGTTACCAACAAGCTTCTCGTTTATCCGATAACAGATAAGTTGCAACATTACTTTCTAAAAATAAGATCGTAAAAAAACGGTCAGGTGACTGTCAGCAGCGGCTGCCAAACAAAAAATGTAAAATTTAAGTAAATTATCCTAATTCAAATAAAGTATAAAAACAATAAATTTACAGAAAGTTTCATTAATATTTCTACAGAGAAAAACTGTTATTTTACAGATTTTTTCTAATTTATTATGATCAAACTCCTTCAATAAAGTGATGCCACTAAAGTTTCTGCAGAGAAACTTTTTCCTAATAATAAAATTAAGTGTCAATCAATGAAATATTAACACAAGCTTAATATTGTAAAGTAAACCTTTTGTTTTGGAAGACAAAGTAAAAAATACTGTGTTAAACATTAAAATCATCTCAAACTTCAACTTGCAGTATTTGTGTTAACATTGAATCTTTAAGTGTAAAGTAATGTTAAAACCTGTAGAAGCACAATCTAAATACAATATTTACTGATTCAGATTCAGATCAATTTTCTTACATTTCTCATAAAATATAATAAACTGAAGAAATGCTAATTAAACTGTTAATTCTCTGGATGTAGTCTTTCAACTAAAGTGGGGTTGGAAACTTAATTACAAATAACATACGCACCACTATTGACTTTATAACATTTTTATTTAATATATTCAGATGCAAATTTACAATATCAACCAATTATTCACAAATAGTTCTTCAGAGCCCCGGGATGATCTGAAGAACTAAAACTGGCATTTCTCCATTGGTCTATCTGGCCTGTTAAGGTTCCTATAATGAGGAGGTGATGATGTCACCTCTGAAAGAGGGGGGGCTGTGGAGCTGAGGGGGGGGTGGTCTGTTGTTTTTTAGCTTCAGTTTTATCTTGTTTTCCACAGTATTCTCCATATAGTTCTGACAACATATGTGGACAAACATTATACTATCTTTAATGTCAGAATCCCAACTATACAGTGAATTAATAAGTCAAATCTAAACATACCACAAAGGTCAATGAATCTTTACCAGAAGTGACGGTGCAACGGAGCAGATGAAGAAAAATCCACCTTCAAACTGCCAGTAATCAGCTGGATCCTTGGAGCATCTGGGGGGAAGAAATAACAGGAGACACTAAGATTCACTGTTAAGTCCTTAAAAATTATGATTTCATCTTTTTTTTTTTTTGTTTACCATTACTTTAATAAAGCTTAAACAAATGTTAAGTTTGAGTAAACATCAAACACCTGAAGCTCATCTCATCACTAGCAACACACAGTAAAATTAGCTACTTCTACATTGCTAATCGCGGTTAGCTTTTCACTTTAACACGTTAATGACGCAGTATAAACATACATACTTAATTACATTTGTTTATCCGTCTATAGCATTATTTAATCCGAAATAAATAAACGACATGAACACAAACAACGTCACCAAAACAATAGAGTAAATGTTTTCTTACCTGATATCTTTGCAGGATGTAAATTCACTTAACTTCTCTTAGGTGACCAAACAGATTCCGTCCGACCTTTCCTAATATTACAGTTCTCTATTAAAACCCTACAACTCAAATCCGCTCAAAATAAGAATTTATCAGATATAAAATGATCCAGGAAACAGGAGACCGAGTAGCAGTGCGGAGTACAGACACCAGCAGCAGCACTCCCACTCAACACGTACTTTCAGATTTGATTCGTTATGTGTTTATGGTCTGAATCTCTAGTTTGAAGTTTTCTTCAACACAACATGATGTTCATTTTTTAAATTATGGTCCTATTTAAAAGAAAATAGACGTTAAAGCAGAGTGGCTTTAGGGCGTGGCTACTGCGTCTTTGACACACAGAGGGACCTGCCGGTTAATCCGGATATGACGTCAGAGCGATGTGTTGGACATTTGACTTGTCATTGTGTTTTCAGGTCATCAAAGTTAGCTCCAACATGTTGTTTGCCGGTAAATGTCTTGTTCTGTGTTCAGTTGTTCTCAAAGACACTCAGAGGAGTCGGCGGTTCAGTTTTTTCCGGTAAGTACATTTTGTTTTAAGCCTGTTTCTTTGCTAGCCAAAATTAGCATCCCCGTTAATATCACAGTTCAGGTGAAGATGCACCTTGCTAACCAAGCTAGCCAGCTAGTGCTAGCGTTAGCTGATAACTAGCGATTGCTATGCTAACGGTACCTGGCCCCGCTGGGCTGATAACCTTGTCAACCTGGGTTAGCCCGTGGAGGTGTCAGTCAAAGCCCAATAAAAGGTGAATTTAATCGACGTTAATCTAACGACGTTTGGTTTGTGTTTCTCCACATGTGACCCAGTTTAAGTGATCTGCGTTAGTGTAATGCGCAGCGTTAATGTTGGTTAATACATTGTCCATCGAGACGTCGTGATAGTTCAAGTTAAGATAACGTGACGTTATACAAAATGTGTAGAAAAATATTTGTCATATAGAAGATTGTTGATTTAATCTCAAACCAGTCCTCAAACTGAAGCAGACATTCATGCACGCTATCCTGAACAGCTGATCGATATTTGTGATTAACTGTGATCCACCGCATCTTACTCAAGTGTTTGTGTTTTATTGTCATTTGAAAGGTTTCCACCTGTGAAAACTGAGTGATCTGTGCCAACAGAAGGAGGACCTCATGTACAGAGCAGCCCATTTGTTTTCATTCATCTGGTTGTGGAGAAGGGAGACTGCATGGACATCCTTAGTTCTCTAATGTGCTGTGATGATGATGATGGTAGAAAACCTCTCCCAGTTCATCTTCCTCTGATGAAATGACAGACAACTGCTGATGAGTTAGTTTATTATTCTCTGTCTTCACTATTCACAGGTTCAGCTTCTTACCTGTTGTTGACAGGTGATGGTAGCAACACTTTTAAGATCAGAATTTATAAATATTAAACTGTGATTAAGTGATGGATCACTCTCTAGCACTGTCACCACCTCCACAGGTGAAAGTATTTACAGTTAACATTAGAATGTTTTTTGATCCTTCATCATCAGTGTTGTCAGACAACATTTAAACATTTCTAGTATTTATGTTGTTGATTAAAGCAACATAGAAATAGTCACACAATGCTGTACGTGTTACTATTGTGAAGATTCATACCAGATGTGCTCTATAAAAACCCATCAACAAAGTTAAGCAAGAGCTTCATAAATAACTTTATTGGACATTATAAACTACATTAATTTAAACAATTTACAACACTGGAAACATGTATAAAAGAATAATAAATGGATTAATTAAATACTGTAGTGTACAATTTAAACATCAACTGTCACTATTTCAAATAAAATAAGTTGTGGATGAAGTTAAAACTGAATTTCACTGTCATACGTAAGTTTGCTTATAAAAAAGAAGTAGTTGAATCTTTAGTAACAAGTATAATCATTATTCATCATGAGTCCTATGTGTGAGACAGCAGCAACATTCAAAAGTTCTCCAGGATTTTCTAGTTTTTGTTTATTATTCTCTGTCCTCAGTGTTCACAGATTCAGTTTCTTGCCTTTTGCTTCATTTCTACTGTTGTTGATGGATGACAGTAACAACATGTGAAGAGCAGAATGTTGTTCAGCTCTAGCACAGTCACCACCTTCACAGTTGAAAGTATCGACCAGTTTAACATCAAACGGTGTTCAGTAGGAAACAGATGGAACTGACCCACCAGAACTGCAACCTGGAGCCAAACCAGACTCTTCATAGATGTGATGCTGTGACCTCAAGAACGGATGTGTTCACCTCACACACTCTTTAGTGTGAACTGAACCATTGAGTTCAGATTGTGAAGCAGTTGTCAGTGTAGTACAGCTCATGTTCATTAGTTTTATTCAGAACTTCATTGTCATTGAAAAGGTGTTTAATAAATAAACCTGTGATTAAATTGTACTGAATGTTTCTTCATAATTTACCATCTCCTCATGATGAATCTGACAGTCACTTTGGTGAATTAGTGTTTTCATTGTTATTTAATTGGTAAGTTCCAAAGACAAATTAGAAAAGCACAAACTCTAGTATCTGTCTCTAGATCCTGTGTTGTCACTGTTGAAGGACGGACACATTTAAACATTTCTATCATGTTTGTTGTTGATTAAAGCAACATAGAAAGTCTTTGATTAATTACAGATTCAGGAAAAACTTCAATGTGTTGTGATTTCTATACTGTGCTGCTGCTACTGTTAAAATTCATACCAGACACGCTCCATAAAAACCATCAACAAAGCAAAGCTTCATAAAAAACTTTATTTCACATTAAAACTGCATTAATTTCAACAATTTACAATCAACTGTAACTGACAAATTAAAACTAGAATACAGCTGTGAATGAAGGTGCAGGTGAACTTCACTGACACAAGACAAGTCTGCATCATAAAGAGGTGGATAAATCTTATTTAGTAACAAGTATAAATTATAGTAGAGATGTAAAATAATACTTCATAGCTCAGTGAGGACAGAGCAACAGTCTGACAGGTTGACTGTTGTGTGATAAACCATTGTCCTGCTTTCCTCCCAGTGCATGCTGGGATACATTCCAGTACTTCAAACTTTTTTGTTTGAAGTTTGAAGTTTGATGTGATGAAGAAAAGTTTGTTACGTTTCATCCAGAATCACAAAGTTTGAATGTAGAAGTCACTTAAATGTAAAACTAATAAGATTCACCCTGAAATTACAGAGAATCTTTAAATTGTTCGTATGGACATTAACCTTCATAATAACAAGCTACATTTTTAATTACAGATAATTACTGTCATTTTACATAGATTTGTATGTAATTTAAGAAAGCAGAAAAAATACAATATAAGTAATACAGTAATTTTTCTTTACAAAAATGGGAAATAAATGTAATTCATTATTATTGGCATGATGCTTAAAATACAAGTTTGGCTGTTAATCCACAGATCATTTCTGTCATTTTACAGACTTATGTACACACTTTAAAAAAAATTGAAAATTACTGTTAGAAAACTTAGTTATTTTTTGTAAAATCAGGATTTATTTTTTTTACAGTGCAGCTTTAATTTGAAGTCCTGTTTCTGATAAATACAAGTCCAATATTGACTCTATCTTACCTCTGTTTCATTCTCCACCAGCTCCTGAGGGAAATATAATCTCTAAATGCTCCTGTGTGTTGAGCAGCTAGCGGCAGTTAGCTGTTAGCTTATTGTTTGTGTCTGCTGTTTGGTGCAGAGCAGGTTTTTAATGTTTCCTGTTGGAGCTGGAAACGACACTGATGAGAGCAGAGACAGTCAGACACTGAGCTGGAAGACAAACCATGTGGAGCTGTAGAGTAGGGTCGCATTTCTCTGTGGTTTATTCCTACAAGCAACTCTGCTCACATTCAAGTTTTCATTTAATCCCTTCATTGAGTAACTACAGCCATGACACACTGTCTCATGCTGTCTATAATTGTACAACAGAACTTTGTTACTAAGTTTATCTCTCTGTTTTCCTGTTTCCAGCCAGACACATGCAGACAGAACTTCATCTCTTTAAACAGCAGATTTATGGTGTTTCCAGGAACGAGGCATCTTCCACCTGCTCAGGCTGTCAGCTACTTTACTTCTTCTTCTAAGACGGCGTGGAGAGAGAGAGAGGCGGTCTGAGCCCACGCAGTCCTGATGCATCCTCCTGCCAACACGAGACGTAGAGAGCAGCCGACAGACCGTTTCACAAAGATCTAAAGCCACAGTGTTCATCAACCTGAGGTGCAGGAACAGGATCTCAGGAAAACTGTGTACATTAAGACAGAATAACAAGTCAGCCTTTAGATTCGATTGAGATAATGGTAAAAACTCCTGACATTTAACAGCCATTAAATGATGAGCAACATCCAGTTAGTGTGGTGAGTCCACAGAGCAGTTTAATGACGTGTTTTCTGCTGCTCGCAACCTGTCCTGACCTGCAGTAATGAGCAGCAGTCAGCTGCGTCTGTTATAGACCACACAGTTCAAACACACACACACACACACACACGCACACACGCACACACGCACACACGCACACACGCATTACTTTTTTTTTCTTACAATAAAGCTTTTAGAAAATGAGAACAAATATAAGATATGGACTAAATAAGAACATGAAGGGTTTAGAAACAGATTTACAATCAGGTGAAACATCATCTGCAGAGTTGTACACTTCAGACTTGACTTGTCAACAACATTTAACAGCTTTGATGTTTTGACCTTGTTCATTCTGGGAACAATGAAACACTAAATAAGACAGTATATCACACAGTCCCTCTGAAGGACTTGGTCTCAGTGTGGTAAAAATCATTGTTGACACAACTTTGGAAGGAAATGTGTAAGTGCCCTTTACTTTTATGGTCAGCATTCATCCTGAGAGACTTACAGCTTTAATTACAATTTGCTAACGAGGACATGAGACTTGTCTTGGTTCTTCAGACTAGATTTTAAACAGCAATACAGCAGAAAACAGCTGTTTTCTATGTAAACATATAGGGGAGTAATGGCGTCCTGAACAGAGGTCACACCCCCTCTGTGTGTGATGTAATCAATCATCAATCATGAAGAGCTAATTTCCTCCTAAATGACACCTGTTTATACAACTCACCTGTTTACATTTTATTAAGGACTAAAGTTGTGGAGAATTGAGGGTGTGGCCTCTTTGAGTGACAGGTGGGTGAGCGTATGTTAGGGGCGGAGTCAGGAACTGGCGGGAAGGTGACTTTAAGCTGTTCACTCTGAGCTTCAGAAACCTGTGGGTGACGTCACAGAGACTGTTCCATCTTTATTTACAGTCTGTGGGTGGGGCAGCGTGTGCATGTTAGTGCACGTGAGTCCCTCCTGTTCACCCCTTGGCCCCCGCCCCTTCATAAATAGCAGGCTCCGCCCACAGGTGAGGTGGCTCAGAATTTACTCCACAGAACAAGAAACAGCGTTTTCAGGTAAAATGGCTCCTACAAAGAAACAGAGGAGTCCAGAGGCAGAGCACAGGCGGACTGGACCGAGGACTAATGGCTCAAATCCCGGTCTTGGAGTTAGTAAAGTTTTTACTGGGCTCCATCAGGTCTGGATTTACCTGGAGAACTGCAGGAGCTGCTAAAGGATCCAACTGGACTTGGAACCGGCTTTTCTTCACCTCCACATGTGAGTAACCTGATGGTTCATGATGTTAATGTCTGTTTCCATTAGTAACGCTACAGTAGCATGCTAACGTTAGCTAACCTGCTGGTACCTACATGATAGACGTGTTCCACAAATGTTGCTATCGCTAGCTGGCTAACTGCTAGCATTACCGTGGAGCATGTTAGCGCGGGCTAACGGTGGTGGTCAGCGTGTTTTTATTGGCTCTCGTGTTCACACAGACACTGTGTTAGGTCCAGCTTCTTGTTGTGTGTTTAGTGGATGGTTTCGCTGAGCTTTGTAACAGCCTGTTGAATGAGAGTGTGGAGGGAGGGGTGAAGGGGGGGTTTGTTTTGGTCTGAAATGCCGGTGGTTCAGGGTTCAGGGTTCAGGGTCGTCCTGTGTTTGCATGTTGTCCCCGTGTCTGTGTGACTTCTCCCCGGCTTCCTCCCTCAGTCCACAGACATACACATCAGGTTAACTGGTGACTCCATACTGCCCGTCGCTGTAAGGTTGTAAGTCTCTGTATGTCGATCCTGTGACAGACTGGTTACCTGTCCAGGTGTCAGCTGATTTCCTGGTCGGTAGTGTCCTCCAGTCTCTGTGGGCGACAAGCTGCAACTTTCTATTATCTGTCTTCTGTAATCACCACCGACACTAGGACAGTTGACTCAACTCTGTTCTGCTCTCTTAGCAGTTACATGTGCATCCTGCAGACTGTCACATTCACACTTACAAATTATATATATGAAATAATAACGTGCTGCAACTGATAATGAAATTATATATTAAACTCAATGAGGCAATATTAATCAATATTATAATAAACCACTTTATTTACAACACAAGTTAACATAGTAAACTTATAAGTAAAATAATCCAAACGTGTACAATATTTAAGGTTACACATAGATGCATGCTGGTGGTCTGGTGTGATATCTAGAGGCAGTGAAGACAGATTGATCTCAAATGGTTTAAAAACACGTTTGAAGAGGAGAATTTCTCTTTGTTTGGTCCTGTCACTTTGTCACAACTTTCCAACCTGTAAAAACTTCTAGCACTGTGAAAAAACACATTACACTCAGCTCAGCTTGTTGTTTAAAAATGTCATTTTCTCACCTGTGTTTAAAGTTACTCCTGCAGAGAAGCACTGACTTATACAGTCACATGTAGTAATAATAATAATAATGATAATAATAATAATAATAATAATATAATTACATACAAGAGAAGCATCTCAAAGTGCTTTCAATATAAAAAAAATCAAATAGTTCTATAAAATGAGGGCAGATTGAAGGACAATGAAAATAGACAATAGAAAAACATTAGATGATGAAATATGTAAATGAAAATAAAAACAGAAAACAGTAAGAATAGTAAAACATGAGGGAATTCATTAAAAGTCAAGTTAAACAAACAGGTTTTCTGAGCACTGAGCGTCTCTGACAGCTCTCGGCTGTGCAGTAGTTTTGGAGGAAATTTAAAAAGCTGCTCTGTCTATTTTCTTGTGTGTATTTAAAATCCTGGTAGTAAAAGATCTGAGATTAATTAACGACAGAATCTGCAGTCAGACCCCAAACCATGAAGAGCTTTAAAAACAAGTAAAAGAAACAGACATGCGTCTCATCCTCGTTCCTTTTATGTTTTTGTTTTTTTGCTGTTATGCCTCCACACAACTACAACACACACAAACACACACGCTGTTCTCTGCCTGATGCAGCTGGAGACAGGTGGGTTTAAGTCTCAAAGGGAGTGTGATCATGGGAGCTGTGTGTGTGTGAGTGTGTGTGTGTGTTTGTGTGTGTGTGTGTGTTCCTGTGCACAGATGCTTGAGTCAGGTGATAAAGAGGTCACTGTTAGATTTTCTCATTTGGGGAATCATCTGCTCCCGGGGGTCTGATGTGTGTTTACCAAGAGCAACAGCAGCTGTTTCTGGGGCTGTTCACTCACTGTTTCTGTATATTTATATTTTATTTATATGTATTATATATTTATTTATATATATTCACTGAGAAATTTCTTCAGTTTGCCTGTTGGATGACTGAGCATGGCTGTGAACTGTCACAAAGCTCGCAGCTCGTGACATTAAACACAGCTCAAACTGACTGGAAAGTATGTAAAGCTATGATGTAATGTCCCTGCAGTGCACCGGGTTCACCACATGGTGGCAGTGTTGGGTCAGGTTTTCAGTCAGCTGACCTGAACTCAGACAGATGCACTGCAAAAAAGCTCAGGCTAAAAGGTGAGGGACAGTCAGTGTGTTCAGATGGAGGATGTTTTAATGTAGTTACAATGGTTTCAATACATGTTTACAGGTTTAGGATCATTACTGTTTATAACAACACAATTTTATTATGGGCCCTGAATTTAAACAATTTAATGATAATAATTTCATAATTCTTTTTGTTTAAATATTTGGCATGAAAGGAGTAAAAAAAAAAAAAGATAGTCCAGTTCCTGTGATGGACGTGTCATCACTCTTCTTCTTTGGTGTTCATACCTTTTTAAAGGCCACATGAAGAAGAAGATGAATATGAGCATTCTCAGCTCATTTTGTTGTGCTCAGTTTTCCAGGCCTGAGGAACTGCTGTCTGCCAGATGCCAACATCTGTCTCCTCATACCCACAAACCCTTTGGTTTTAGGCTTGTTTCCTTTAGTATGTTATGTCATAATTCCTCACTACACTGCAGCTGTCTTAAAGAAGGCAGATGATCCCTCTGTCAAGTCATCTGAAGATGGAAGACTTCTCTGTTTAGAACAGAGCAGGCAGCCTTTAGCTCTTTTTAACAGAATATTCAATCCTGAACCAACTTTGCTCTTTTAATTTGAAACTTATCATTTTCTTTTCAAAATAAAACCTCCTCATGGTTGTTTTCTCCAC
The DNA here is from genome assembly GCF_002260705.1 of Seriola dumerili. Lineage (NCBI taxonomy): Eukaryota > Metazoa > Chordata > Actinopteri > Carangiformes > Carangidae > Seriola > Seriola dumerili. Next base: position 516,088 of record NW_019174538.1, on the reverse strand, counting down.
CAACCAGCCAAGATACAGGAAATAATAGTATAATATTGTGATGTCACTGTGAAGTTGACCTTTGACCTATAGACATTTGAGTCGTAGTCAGTGAATGAATTTGTGTGTTATGGCTGTTTTGTGATGTCACAGTGTGACAGAAGTACAGGTGTTACTGAGACATGGTGTCCATGAGACAGAGACAGAGACAGAGGGCGTGGACTCGACACTGTAGAGGGATAAAAGTCATGTAACAGTCCCTGATAACAACATTTGTCTAAATCATAACTCCTGGTAAATTATGAGGGAAACTGTTCAATACAGAAAGGGTGAAATTTTAATTCTTTCTGCTCAAAACAACGACGCAAAGAGGGAAGGACAAGACTCTGTCTGAAGCGTCACGCTCGCTGCAGATCACAGCTCAGGGTTTGTTATTTGATTCTTGTACTTTTGCTTTTGCTTCCCTCCTTTTTTCCTTGAGTTCCCGTTGACCTGTTAGTGACACCTACTGTATTTCTGTTGTTTTAGTGGCTCCGTCTCATTGTTAGTCAGTGCGGTACTTTGGTGCCGTCTGAGTTTGGGGTTTCACTGCTCTCCCATGGACAGACCCAACAAACTGAAGCTGTAAACACTGCACAGTTCAAAGCTGCCACTTCAAACATGCTCCTTACACTGAGCTCAGACACGTTACACTCAATCCTTTTTTTTTTTGCAGTGTAGTCAGGGCAGGCCCACCAGGCTTTATCCTTTTCATCTCCCCCTTCACCAATCACAAACTCCCCCTTACAAGACCCCCGCTTGCTTGTCAATCACTCCCCTCGGGCGATAGGTTGGAGCGAGACAAAAGAGGGAGGAGAGCGAGAGAAAGGGAGGGAGGATAAAACAGGAGGGGCGGGTGGTGGTGGTGGTGGTGGTGGTGGTGGGGGGGTGGGGGTGGATGTGAAAGTGGTTGGAAAACACGGGGATGGGATGTTAGAGAGAGCGGAGCATGTAGAGTGATCGCTGAGAGCGGATCCACTGTCTTGAAGAGAGATGAATGAATGGGGTCAGGGACGCCCCTGAGAATAAAAAGAGAGAAAGCAGAAAAGAGGAGGCTTGATAGAGTGAGAGAAAAGGGGGAGAACAGGAGGTAGGACGGAGGAAATGCACGAGGTGGAAATGGACTGAGGGCAGCAGCAGGAAAGAGGAATTAAATAACAGAGAAATGGAGAGGAAACATGGAGATGAGGAAAGAAAGTGTGCAAGACAGAGCGGAGAGGAAGAGAAGGAGGATAAAAATAGGAAGAGTGGGAGGGAGAGAGAGAGAGAGACAGAAAGAACAAAAGAGAGAGACAGAAAGAGAGAGAGACAGACAGAAGGAGAGAGAGACACAAAAAGAGAGACACAGAAAGAGAGAGAGAGAGAGAGACAGAAGGAGAGAGAGACACAGAAAGAGAGAGAGACACAGAAAGAGAGAGAGACAGACAGAAGGAGAGAGAGACACAAAAAGAGAGACACAGAAAGAACGAGAGAGAGAGAGACAGAAGGAGAGAGAGAGAGAAGGAGAGAGAGACAGAAGGAGAGAGACAGAGAGAGAGACACAGAAAGAGAGAGAGAGAGTAAATTGGTGGGAAACCAGAAAGAGAAAGGAAAAGATTAAAAAGGAGGACGAGGAGAGAGGAACAGAGTTTAATGAGGAAGAAAGAGAGAGGGAAGACGACAAGCAGTGAGGGGAGCTTCCAGTAAAGGGGGGGGGGGCAGAGGGAGAGGATTTGGCTTATCCAGGAACACAGTGATTTGCTCCTGGGGAGGGAAACAGACAAATGATGGCAGGTGCTGTGTAATGACTAATAGGGAGAACACCACAGGATTTAAAGCTCAGATCAGTGTCACTGTCGACTTCTCTCTTTATGTTTGTTAAAGTTATTTATACATCCTGCCATTTATATTTCTTCTTTATCAGAGAGACTGAGAGAGTCTATATATGCCCTGATACAACACCTGGTATTAACGTGTGATCTGTATCTGAATATGTCATCTGGAATATTAGGGATGCAAATTTTAATCAGTTTCCTTAATCAATAATCGGCCATTGTAGAAAATTGACTTTGTGGTAACTGGATTAATCATGCAGCTTCTGCATTGGCTCAGCAGTCAGAGCATAAACACCAGAGGAGAGACTTGTTACAGGTGATTTAAACACTTAAAGAAAATAATAATCAATAAACAGCTGTAATAAATCTAATCAAGGCTCTTTTTTACTGTTGAATAATGGATCGGCAATAACTATTATGAATATCAATACTTTACTCTAAACAAAGAAGCAGCAATAACCACAACAAATATCATTAACTTATATAATGCCTCTGATGCTCCCTCAGCTTCAGATGTCACGTCAACATGATCCACACCTGTCATCAGTCCAGGTGTTGAGGGGCTAAGTCCCGCCCCCCTGGGACTGGGCAGTCAGGTTCTCAGCAGCCATGTTAATGATCAGTCATTAGCAGTATATGAAACAGTTTTCATTTTCCATAATAAAAGCATTTAACTGTGAAGTGCTGTGATTTATGTTCACTGTGAAATCAGAGTAAATTAATTCAGAGAAGATTCAGTAAACATCAAAGTAGACGAATTATAAATGAAACAACACAAAATAATGATTAAATTTAAAGTTGTGGATCTTCCATTCTCATCTGTCACTGTTAGATGACAAAGTATTGAATAATGAAAACATTGCTGCACAACGTCCAGGCGTCAGTGAAGAATATAAATTAGGTCAGACTAAACATGGTGGACTTATCTCACAATTAAAATAGACCTGACTCATCAAGCCTGTAGCTTAAACAGTAGATAACCCGTAACATTATCAAATGAACATGAAACAGTCTCATCACGGTGGATAATATGAAACCTCATCGGCATGATGAGCGACTTGTTCACTGCTTCAGCTGCTGGAAACACAAACACTGCAGCGCCAGCTTCATCAGTGACGTATGAAGAAAGAAATCAGCCAGTAAAACGTTGTCCAGTGCAGTTTGGCTAGCAGCTAGCTAAATCCCACAACAACCTGGTATTTTCTATGGTGGCCCAGGCGGGTCACCACAACGCAGTGCAAAAGCCAAATCCCCCTTTGTTCCAGTTTGCCAGGGGACTATTATTGTTGGTGGATGGGCAGACTGTTTTATTGTAGTTTTTAGTTTTTTCTGTCTTTGATTGACAGGACAGTGTAGAGAATGACATGCAGCGAGAAGTCCGGCCGCGACTCGCTGCTCAGGAAATGGTACGCACCCCAGCCACTTGACTATCAGGACTCTCTCAGCTGCTTGTGTATTGTTTCTTGCTGATTAATGTATTACACAAATGAGTAATGTTTTTCAGTGTATTTATAATTTCATATTTATCTACTTTGTCAAACTTTTCATATTTCTAATTGTAGTGATAGTACAGACAGACCGCTGCTGCTGCTTCTGCATTGTGTTGTCGCCTCTGGGCCACCGTCATTTTCACTACTTTATGTTGCAGCGTGCGGCAACATGACAGTGAGCTGTGCTGCATCTTATTTCTGTCTTGGATGGCAAGAAGGTGCGTTAGTTTTATGATTTGTGATTGGTACTACAACAAACCGCTACACCGCGTGTCCTCATCTTCTGCACTGTAGGTTAATACATCTTCACCGATT
>NW_019174538.1:482451-509951 GCF_002260705.1 Seriola dumerili | reverse complement strand
GTGTATATCAGGTGTATGTCAGGTGTATGTCAGGTGTATGTTGGGTGTATCGGTGTATATCAGGTGTAGGTCAGGTGTAGGTCAGGTGTATGTTGGTGTATATCAGGTGTATGTTGGGTGTATCGGTGTATGTCAGGTGTATGTCAGGTGTATGTTGGGTGTATTGGTGTATGTCAGGTGTAGGTCAGGTGTATGTTGGTGTATGTTAAGTGGATGTCAGGTGTATGTCAGGTGTATGTCAGGTGTATGTTGGTGTATGTCAGAGCTGGTAGGTTGAGTTGTTTGGTGTGTTGTTGCAGAGCTGCGTGACACTCAGACCTCCTGCATGTTCTTATATCAGTCTCTAGACTTTCTGTGAATGAACACACACACACACACACACACACACACACACACACACACACACACACACACACACACACACGCGGATTCAGCGGAAACAGCGCTGCACTTAAATTGATTTGGTTGGAGGATGAAGGCGAGCTGCAGATATCACGGTGGCTGCTAGTGTGGAATAATCTCAGAGCAGCAGCAGAGACTCAGCATTCTGCTGGATTCAACATGTGGAGCATTTCCTGAACCGTGCCCCTGCAATTAATTTCCAAAACAGTTGCAAATGCTTCTGTCAAGTGCAGACATGGCGTCGCTGACATGCAGGAGATTGGTGGGGGGTTTGGCTATGACGGGGATGGAGGAGGAGAGGAGGGGGAGGAGAAGCAGGGTCTGTGTTATACAATAATTGAATAAATTGAGAATTGAATTAAATTAAATTGTATAAATTAGGATTCTGGGTATATCTAATTGCTGTGAACTGGGGTTTCTTGCCCGAGGCTACAGCTCGTGGTTGAGATGGGGGCTGGGCGGAGGAGAGGCGGCGACAATGATGCAGTGCCCTTGGGAGAAATAATTTTTGTTCTTTTACAGACTTGAAACAGACAGAAGGAACAGCCTCTGTCACCCTTTCATTGTAAAGAAAATGAGGGTTAAACAGAAGATTCACACCTCACGCTCCTGTTTGGAATAATTACAAACTGATGCTGCTTTAACAGAGACAATATTACCACTCCAGCTTCAGTGGAGACCTGAGCAGCGTAAAACATGAAATCTGACCCCCAGAATCAAGGAGTGGGGGCTTTGTAGGGATGTTATTCTGCTCCGGTGTTTAACAGTCATACAGGGAGAAATCCATCATAAAAGCAATTTCTGCAGCCACTGGAACAGAAAATAGACCCGAATCCAACGCCAGCAGAAGGACAGCTTGTGATTTGAGTGAGACGGAGACTCGCACTGTTTTCAATAGTTCTCTCATTTGCTGATAGAGAAACATTTTAGCCTCGAAAAATAATAATCTCATGCTCATGCAGATTCTTTAACTGCAGCTGGAGGTAATTGAAAGAAAAATGGATCCTGAAAAAAAGTAATTTAGCACTTGATCTTAAGGAAACTCCTGGGACAACCTGTCAGACTGAGGGTGTGTCTGAAGGGCTCAGGTTCACCTTCCAGCACAAACTGAGTCAAAGACAGTAAACAGAGAAGTCATGGCAGAGCTGCTGCTGTAGAAGTAGGAGGTCTGTTTCTCTGTCAGCAATCACTCACAAACTGAACTGTTTCAATCAGGGGAGACTCTGAGTCATTTCATTGATTTATTTAAAACATTTCACTCTGAGGTGAAGTGGCATCAGCATCTTATAGCAGATTTTCCAAGTGCAGTCCAGTATAGATGTCGTACAGGGCGGAGAAAGGTCCAGGTTTTAGCTTCAGTGGTCTGTAGTCTTCCTGCGGTCCACACACACAAACAACAAACACATCAAATGAGAATTAAAATCACAGTCAATCAATAAAAGAAAAAAAACACAGAAAGTAGTTCAAATAGCTCCACATGTAAAACAATAAATAACAGTATCTCACAATGAAATCAGGATGGTCACAAATGCACAATAAGAATAATAAAATAAAAACGGTCAAAGAGGAACTACAATTAGATTGTATGAGATTGTGTTTTAGTGAGCTTTTGGAAGAAACGTGACCTGTGTCAGTTCAGAGGTGGAATCATCATCATTCAGAGCTGAACCTCGGTGGAGTGAATGGAAGAGAAACTTCCTGTTTGGGTTCATGTTGCTTTAATATCCAGATGTTTGAGTTTTGGAGCTGATGCAGAGATCGAGTGTCGCTGGTGAACTGTTTGGACATAATGCCGACGAGCTGCTGTTCAGTAGAATTTCACTCTGATACTGGGTCAATACACAGTAATTAATGATCAGGATGGTCTCAGGGTTTTCTCTCTTGCAACCCTGATTTATGATTTAGCTTTTTATCATATGATCAGCATCATTGTTTTATTTGGTCAAAGCAGTTCAAAGCATAAAGTCTAAAGTGTGTGTGTGTGTGTGTGTGTGTGTGTGTGTGTGTGTGTGTGTGTGTGTGTGTGTGTGTGTGTGTGTGTGTGTGTTTGGGGCATCAGTTAACTGGGTCCCTCCCTCCCACAGCGGAGATGGTCAGATTTAATCTGATAAACTCTTGCTGCAACAGCTGTCACCCAGACCCGGCCTGTCTATGACCCCCCCCCTCTCTCTCTCTCTCTCTGCCCCCCCTTTAGTGCTTTTCTCTGTCTCCATCTCTTCTCTGTATCCAGGCATGCATGTCGATGTACTTTATAAGATTTAAGCATATACATCTAATGTGTGCATGTAGGCGCACACACACACACACACACACACACACACACACACACACACACACACACACACACACACACACACACACACACACACACACACACACACAGCATTAAGTCAGAGGACAGCTCATGTTCTGTCCATTATCCATCTCAGTCTCTAATCCAGCTGCTGAGGATCTGACTCCATGAGGCTTTCTCTTTAACAAAGACACACACACACACACACACACACACACACACACACACACACACACACACACACACACACACTGTGTTGTTGGTGTTTGTTGTGACAGAGGTTGAATCACTGTGATTGGTCCTCACAGATACTCACTTTCCTGCTTAAGGACACTTAGGCAGCTGATGAACACGCCAGTCTGTGTTGTTGAGATCGAACCTTTGACCCCCCCCCATTCTCCCAGTAAGCTTTACTTATCTGCTGCTGGATTACACTGGCCTTAAGTGATGTGTGGCTGTTATAAGGTGGTGATGAGGGTTTGTTCTCTAACAGCCTGACTGACAATAGGATCTTTCATTTTTATTTTTCTGGCTGACAGGAGACATGTGGTGGAGACTTTAGAAAATTACATTCTTGAATTGAGTTGAAGTTCCATATTTTCTTCTTCTTCTGTGTTTTATTTGAAGTGTTGATCCATGAGAAGATGTATTTGTGGGTTTAAGAACCAAAAACCATCTCAGTGTAGTTTTACATCAGGGCTGTAACCTGAAATGAGTCTGAGTGACGGAGGCAGAGAACCACGAGGAGGTGATTCTAGTTGGATTAGCTGTGAGTTTTGGGCGGAGTCAGACACTGCCAAGATGGCGACGGTGGTGCAGCTCACTCCGAGCTTCAGAAACCTGTGGGTGATGTCACAGAGATGACTTCCATCTTTATTTACAGTCTGTGGTACAAACACAGACTTCTGTTTCTCGTCTGAGTCTTTTAAAATAAAAAAGTTCAGGATAATCAGGGAAATATTCAACGACTGAGTCGAAGCAAAACACCAAAGTCAGTTTGAGTGAAAGATTAAAACACTTGAGAATAAATGAACAAATGTGAACATTACAGTCTGGTGATGTCGTCCTGTGTAACTGGATCACAGGGGGAGGTTTTCATGTCAGTGCTTCATTAAAGGCAGAATATTCTTCCACCAACACGTCCAGCCGAGCGGTTTGTTCTCAGCAGCTCTTAATAACACACGACCATTGAAGTTTTCTTCCATCTCTCTGCTTCTGAACTGATAGAACTTCCTGTATTAACGTTGAAAGAGTCTTTAGCCTGGAATCTCATTAAGCTTTGAAACTGCATTTAACCTAATTTTACTGGAGTTCACTGGGAAGCTGCAAAAGCTGTCAGTGTCCCAACTCATCTTCAAGTCCTCTATTCATGCTGCATCTCTAAACACACACACACACACACACACACACACACACACACACACACACACACACACACACAATCGTTTTAAACATGCAAGCTTGCACGCTCATATGCTAATAAGCTCATTTTCTCCATCTCTTTTGCGATCATGCACATGCGCACACACACACACACACACACACACACATGCACACACACACACACACACATGCACACACTCCAATCAAAGTGCATATGCAGCATTAGTGATTGGGAGGGAGCAGCAGGGAGTCCAGGCTGTGTGTGAGTGTGTAATGAACCCCCATTGAGCAGAAAGCTCTCCACAGTGTGTGTGTGTGTGTGTGTGTGTGTGTGTAGGTTTCTGATACTGGCATGAAACAGTGGGATACAATACAGTCCTCAACAAGTTCTCACACACACACACACACACACACACACACACACACACTGATTTCACTCAGTCCAACACCCACTTGACGACGTCTCATCTGAGGCCACGTCCCATTTACCAAAGTTATAACGTTATAACGAAGAGTTACGGACACGGAGCTGCACATTACAGAGCTCGGTGTGGACGGGATTAACATGACAGGAGGATGATGGGAAATGAAATATTATCTCATCATTCCTAACGGCGCTTTAACCACTGTTAAATTACAGGATGTTGTGTGTAATAGACATGGAGCCAGTATCTCCCTGTAGCTGACACTACAACACTGGATCAGCGCCAGTCTTGATGTCCTGATGGTTTATGCTCATGCTGGTGTTGACGTGTAACACAGACGTTCCGTTTATCACCAACATTGTCAGCGTCCTCAGTCAGTCGACACACAGAGCGGATTTTAAAAAAGGACGAGGACGAGCAGCTCTGAGGAGAAATAATCAGAGAATCCAGAGACGTGGCTCCGGACAGGGTTTAAGTTACAGGACGGGGAAGGTAATTGTGGTTCCCACCTTCTTCCAACTCATGTCCCACTTGAAAATCTCAAAAATGTTGGAGGCCCAAATCCGACCCTGTAACAACACAGAGGCAGTTTTAATTCAATGACAACAATGGAATATTCAGAGCTGAATTTCAAGCAGCAGAAGATCAGTTTCTCTTCTGTGTTTGATGAGGAGAGATTCACCATCCATCTCTGACTCGCTCTCCTTTCAACTCTTCCTGTTTCTCACCAGCTGTCAACTTTGATTCTCCAGTTTTAGCATGAAATCAGACTGATAGCAAACAGGTATACCATGTGATCGGCCGGTGACGACACAAATCTCCTGTGATCGACTCTTCACAGCGACCGGCTTTAACAGTTTTTAAACATTTTTAATGTTTTTAAAGATTTTTTCATTTAAAACATTTACAAAATTCTTTTTTTAATTATAATTTATTTATTTTTATTTATTTACATCTTTTTGCCAAAATTATATTGTTTTGTAAATGATTTGTTGGACCTTCTTATGATTCCTTCACCCAGTGTGAATGGAGCGAAACACACTGCGTAAAAGTCCTGTGGGATTTTTCACCAAATGTGACGTAAATGTTTCTGTTTTTTATTCACTAGATGAAAGAGAAAAGAGAGACAGAGAGAGAAACTTAAATTAAACTTAATTCAGTCGTTATTTCATTGTGTTAATAAATTATAAATGCAGCTGACATCATCATCAGTCAGCGGCAGCTCTCGTGTTCTGGTGACGTACCGTCGGCCACAGTGACAGGATCTGCGAGACGTCACGTGACTGGAGACGGGACTTCCTCACGTCTCAGTGACATCACACAGGAACAGCAGGAGACGAGACGCTGCCTCCTGCTGTCTGATGATGTGACCGACGACTTCCTCTTGAACCTGACTGGAATAATTCCTGCGTGTTAACAGACGCCTGCTCTCACACAGAGAAGCAGCTGATCCTCAGAGGAGGAGCTGGAAGGAGAGACTGTTAATTAATAATTTAAATGACGAAGAGTTCTTCAAAATGGAGATTCCTTTTCTTTTAATGGACAGAAATGGTTCAGCAGGGAGGGATGCTGATAGCAGCACATGTAAAATCTGTGTGTGTTGAACCTGGCTGTAACTTTTACGTCTTGTATGGAGCAGGTGTTGAAAAGTCAGACTAGTTTCCATGGTAATAACAGCAGAAGAGATATTGATCAAACAACCTCGGCAGCGCGTCTCGTTCACAGAATAAATAACGAGTCACCTGTTTGTGTGTTCGGACAGTCAGCTGACGGAGAGCTTCCACTTTCTCTTTGGCAGACGAGACCTGTCGGAGCTGACGGAGGAGCTCTCCCCTCACCTACAGCATCGGACAGACGTGGCGCTCACCCCCGCCCTGCGGCTGCTGATTGAGTCAGGTGAGGTGCCCCTGGTGTAAATCCAAATCACAAAGTCGTGCACTCCACTCCTGGAGACTTACTCTAACACCAACCTAAACTTCAAAACATGTCCGCACCTTCAAATGTGATGATTTATGTTGTGAGGTGAGAGTGAGACTGAACCCCACAGGTCCCCACAACATGAGTGATACCTGAACCACACACACACACACACACACACACACACACACACACACACACACACACACACACACACTCTCTCTCCACCTCTCTGTATTAGCCCCTGTGACAGCGCGGCTCGTGGGGTTGAATATTTAACCTGGACATATTTTCCTGTGGGACTGTGATTACACCTGAACACAGTGAAGACACATCTGTTTACACCAGAGGACGGAGCAGGACTTCAGTGTGAATCCAGCTGTAAGCACTTTTCCATCTGCTCAGCCATTCATAACGAACATGACTCCTGGTTTTACTGGAGGAAGACGACACACCGAGATTCTCCTCGTCCACCCTGTTGTGCAGTTGTTAACGGGAGAGAAGCTGCTGGAGGATCACAACCAGCATCACTTCAATCATCGACTGTATATGAAGCTTTTTCACAATTTCTACATTATTTCTTAAATTCACCTTTTAAAAAGACACTTGCCTTTAACATCACACCCAGGAGTTTATATCAGAACAGTCTCAGATCTTTTTAATGAGGAGACAAACCTTTACTAATGTGGATGAAGTGTTGATAGAAACAGTGAGTCAAATAGTAATTAAATATATAATAAAGGCCTAGAATAAAATCTAGTTATATCATTGAGTGTTGTCTGTCACCTTACTTTAAATAAATCTTAGAGGCTGTGATTCACATACGATCCTGCAGGAGAAACAAACAGCGTTTAAACCACATTTCTACGCTGCGTTATCACAAAGACATTAATGGAAACATCCGTGGACCTCAGAGGGTTAAAGAAAAGGTTTAACAACGTACAACAGTACTTCAGTTTCTCAGTTATAATGAATGTGTCTGGTGTCTCTCCATGATCTCCTTCAATTCCCAGCAGTCAGCTTTCTTTCATCCTTCGGTCAGAGAAAAATAATCATTTATTGATTTGTGTTCTCACCTCTTCACGTTGTTGTTGTTGTTGTTGTTGTTGTTGACTCACGCAACAACCAGCAGCAGCAACAAAGGCCAAATGATCAAACGCTGTGCGTCTCCTCACACTGCCTCAAATCACCTTTTTTTAAACACCTAGCAAAAATTGCAGTCGACTCCCAGCATGCTTTGTGTCTGAATGGAGGGAAAATAACGAGTCAGAGTCGAATCCAAACACGAAAACAAACATGATGAACAGAGAAAAAAAGCAACGACAGCCAGACTCTCATGAATCATGTGATCCGCTCCGTGTGTCAGGAGGAGCGACTCAAATGAGGGAGTTTCACATTCAATAACACTAATCAAGAAAAAAACAATTAAAGAGAAAATAAATAGTATTATGAGGTGTCATTCAGTTCGAGTTCGAGTTGTGGCAACTAGACTCTCACGTCGTGTGAGACGTCGTCAGTCTCACATCAGATTGTGGAGATTTGACTTCAGATGAATCGGTCACAGTACAGTCAGGTACAGGTGTGTTGAAGTGTTCCAGCTGTGAATCGTCCTCCTGTCCTGAGGAGTCTGGACTCGGCGTCCTCTGAACTGAGAAACGACTATGGTCCTGAGGTGGTGAGCAACATTTCCTCTCACACTTCACGTGATGAGAGTCGGTGAACGAGGAACGAACGAGGCCTCTCTCCCTCTCTCCGTCCATATCATTAGGAAAGCTGTTTCCTGTACCTGTCTGACGCTTTACCAGAAGACGAACATCTTTGGACTCTCAGCAGACTCCTGCAGGAAGCTCTTATGATAAGTGGCTGCGTTCTGTTATGAGGCTGAAATGTAAATGCACTTTGATGCCTGGAGATCCCTGTAAAGAATAAAAGATGAGACGTTCCCTCCGTTTTGCTTTAATGTAAAACATCTCCTTCAACGACTCAGTGATTATGTTCAATCTATATTTCCATACCGTCGGTTTCCACCATAGGAAGTTAGTCTGGCTTCATTCAGGCTGTCAGCTGACTGACTGAAGTATGTATGTAAATTGTCTGCTGTAATAGTTGAGTATTATAAGTGTTGTAATGGGTGTTCACATTAGCGGAGAAGCACAGGTGTGTAAAGTGGTTGTTAGTGCTTTGTTGAACGGCAGCGCGTCATTGGCTGCTGAGTGGATGAGGCGTCCTCCAATCGAGCGAGAGCTGATCAGATCTGAGGCGCTCAGACTTCAACACCACATCTTTTATATTTCACCTTTGTGTCAGAACATCCTTTGACCTTTGACCACCAAAGTCTAGTGAGTTTGTCCTTGAGTCCAAGTGAATATTTGTGCCAGATTTGAAGAAGTTCCGTCAAGGCGTTACTGAGATATCGTGTACGAACGTACTGGCGGACCACCTGAAAACAAAATGGCCTCCGGCTCTGACCGTCGCCGGCGTGGAGGAATAAAAAAAGAGGCGTTGAGAACTTCACACACAGATTCATGGATTCACTGCAGGACGTTAATTTAGTTTTTTTTCTTCTGATCTTTGAATTAACAGTGAAGTTTGATGTGCGACGCGGCGCCACCACACTGCGGTGGTGACGGCAGGAACAACACGGAGTTATTCATTATTATTAGTCATTAAAGTGAAATAGTGACAAATCGCCGTCATGAATGAACAACACATTAGCACAAACACATTTCACACATGATCCATGATGGAGATACGACAGCAGAAGACACACAGCAAAACAACTGTTCATGTTTGTAGAGACAGTTTTCAGAGAAGCTGCTGCAGCTCAGACGTAAACCAGGTTTCTCCATCTTCAATTATTCAATAACATTTTATTTATTTTTAATTTTCACATTCTTGTATCTGGCTGGAGTTTACTGTGATAACTGAGGCTGGTTAAAAATAGATTTTCCATTGAATCACAGTTGATTTCTATTTGAATGATGTAAAATCCTGAGATTGATCTTTATATTTGTGCCTTTTCTCAGTGAACATGTAGCAGGTCTGTGCTCAGTGTTGGGTGTGTGTGTCCAGAGAAAGCCTCAGACTAACAGTGTGTTGTGTGGATGCTCCTTTATTCAGTCAGGAGCTCTCACACGAAGCAGCTGTCTGCAGACATCAGGTGAATTAATGAGTCTCAGTTTCCTCTGTCTGCGCTCAGAGTGAAGACGAGTGGATGTTGAAGCAGCTGCTGCTAACTGCTTTTATCATGTTAAATGTGGATAATGATGACGTTCTTTCTTATAACCAAGAAAAGTGCTGACAATGTGTGGCCTGTAACGCGCCGTTCACACAACACTGATATTTACCTGATGTAACTGAATCCACATGAATCCACTCTGAACTCTGTGAATCAAGTGGAATCAGGAGAGTGGCGCAGACGTCCGGCTCTAATAAGGACGGAGACTTCCAGTCGAACGTCAGGGCAGCTGAGCCTGACAACGTTCAGCTCGGACCAGGGATTAAACCTCTAAAACAGCCCTGAAAGCAGAGGCTCCTGCTTCAGGTGTGTCGTGGAGAGAGAGAACAGTTCTTTTTGTGAGGACGGTGAAGAGAGAGAGGAAGCGCAGGGATAGAGAGTAGAGGAATGACGTGCTGTAAAGTGTGTTCGTGGAAATGGCGCCCATGTAGCACGTGTCGGACATCTCGTCTCAAATGTGTTTTGTTGAGCCAAAGAAAATCATACATACAGTGAAAGGTCATACGTCTTTGTCACAATAGAAAAGATTTACAAAATTATATTGATGTAAATTGACAATTGTAAAATCATGATGTGACAGAATAAGGATTGTCCTTGGGATTTAAACATTATCCAAGCTGAGCTCTGTGTTTGATAGTTAACAGATAACTGGTTAACGTTAGCTCAGTCAGGGCAGCTAACTGTTAGCTTCATCCACGTGTCCATGGAAATGTCCTGCGCCGTAAAACAGCAAACAGACAGGAGACGTGTCGATAAATTACAGCACTGTAAAACAACCAGTACTAATAATAATGTTTAAAATTATATACGGGCTGATTTAATATTGAAAACAAGACGTACACACAGAATGAGTGAAAACGTCTTTTCATTCTTCATCCAAACACAGTTTCAGCCTCTGTCCTGAGCGTCGCCGCCTCGTGCAGCGGCTCCGGGCTTTCAGTCTTCTTTAGAAAATTTATCATAGTATTTTTTTGTGACCAGATTTCCAGTAATCCTGTAATCCTATTACACCAAATGAGTCACTTCCTAATTCTGTCCAGTTAAAGGACTCGGTCATCCAGTTGGATTAAACGCTGATCCAGTGCAGTCTGATTACCACCCACTGTTTCAGTGGCTGAAGTCAGATTGTTGAAGTGCAGTTACCTTCCTCTCTCTCTGTGCATTATTGTAATCCTGTTGCAGGTAATCAGAAACCCAACTTCCCAACACTGTGCTGGAATAAGACACAGCTCTCTCCCTCCTGGATTCAATATTGATCCAATTTGGTTTGATTTCCATCTGAGCTCTGGCTGCAGACGAGTCGCCCGCTGCCAAACACAGACTGGGTGATGGAGCCGCACAAAGCTTCGCTGATCTGAATATGAATGCAGCTTGACTCGGGTCCAGACCGAAACACAAGCTGAATGGGATCCAGTGATGAGTGGTGCTTAGAGTCAGATTACAGATTTGTTTTAGAGGTTGATTACCAGTTTGGTTGTCTGATCCGCTGAGTGTCTCTTTATTACGGCTGTGTGCAGCAGCAGGAGGCATGTGAAGCAATGTTCAATGAAATCCAGATTATATAAGACAGAGGCGGGAAACGACGCACTGATCCAAACGTGATGTGTGAGACAGAACTGCTGCTCCACACCAGCGTCCTGCTCACAGACGGAGGCTTCATGTGGACCGAGGGTCAGGGGCCAGATTCATAAATGATGCTGCACACAAAAACCAAAAACTATGTCTACCTCACCTCCTGCTCACAAGCTGGTATTTATTGATATTTATTGGTATTTATTGGTATTTATTGGTATTTATTGGTATTTATACGGAGGCTAATGTTGCTCCAGTGAGAGTCTGAGAAACCTCCAACACGTTCCCGATGACTGGAGAGAGTTAGTTTATCTGAAGCTAGGAGCCAGCAGACATTTCTTCTTTACTTTGAACATGAATGTGTATCCAAGCAGCAGAAGTACCCCCCCCCTTTTTAAAAATATTATTATTAATTATATATATAATTATTTTTAATTATGAGTTGTGAAGTACTGTGTATGTTCTGTATGTTCTTTGTTTTTTCTCAATAAAAAGATTTGAATAATTATAATCGTTCCTTCTAAAGATCCAAGTTACAGTCAAAATACAAAATAAGTTGAGACACGTAATTTAACATAAAATAAAATAACAAACTTCACGGAGCTTCATTCTTTATCATCATTATAACTTCTGTTGTTTACACAGAAATAATTTTATATTTCAAAAACAGAAATAATGTTTGTGTGTAATATTATTTATTGTGAGTTATTGTGTAAACTGTTGGAGCCTCGTTCAGACTCAGTGAAACATCAAGGTGTTAGAGTTAGTTAGTTAGTCATGTGTGTCAGTAAGTTTGAGGTCACAGAGATCTTTCTCTCACAGCTGAAGCTTCTCTTCTTCACTCTTCATCCTGTGTTTCAGATCTGACGTTCAGAGACTCAGGAGCTGTGTGTTTGCTCCAGGTGCTGCAGTCAATGTTTAAAACACCTTCTCTCACCTCCGATGTTTTGGGAGAACAAACACAGATCACTCAAAGTTCTGCTCGCTCTCAGGTCTCTGTGAAATGTGGAGTGACAGTGATTTAAGGATCTGTGGAGTCGGGGGGGCGGACACTGCTCAGAGATTGGAAAACTTTTTGCCAATCAGAGGAGCTCGTTTAGGCGCCTGATGCAGGTTTTTATCTCCCATTTGTAAAAACCTCAGTTTCACAATCATGTGAAATTGTTCTTCTGTCTCTTTCTTCTCGTCGTCTGATCACTGGTGGTGGAAAGTGTTTTCATACAGACTGATTGATTAAGGGAGAGTCTTCCTTTATTTATGGATCATTTATGGATCATTGTGGGAGTGGAAATGAGGCTCCTTCACATGTGAGTGAGATTCATAAAGAGGAGCCGTGTGAATTCTGATGAAGAGAGAGTCTGAATGTTCCTGGCTCTGTGTGTCATAGTTTTAGTCATGGATCTACAGAGTTTATGGATCTGGATCCTGGAAATGAGATGATTTGAAAATATCTCAGTAATGTGACTTTGACGCAGGAGACGAAGTGACAGGGGAACCGGGGTTATTTATAGAGCGGCGTTCATTCACAACATCATGACATCATCGACATAACATCACTAATTCACATGAAATGAGATGTTGGGTTCAGTTTTGACTTCTCTCTGATGGATCACAGATGTGTCCCAGCTGCGGCGTTTTATCTTCGTATCTCGTCTTCTTTATTTTTAGCTATTTCTCCCGACGTGCGTTTTCTATAAGATAATTACATGCACATGCATTGTTATGCAGATGTGCTGCTACAGTGTGTGTGTCTGCAGATGTTCTCTGTTCTCAGAGCTGTGCAGATCGTCTCACTGCGTCACTGTCAGGAACATAATTGCAGTAAAGGTTTGTTTGTGGAGTGTTGTCGCTCTGTCCCTGTAACCATGTGTAACTAATTTACAACCAATCTGGGTTCCTGAACGTCCCGCTGGCTCAGTGGGATGTGACGCCTGCCACACACTCACTGTGTCGTAGATTGGAGCCGGTTTCATGGAAAATGTCATGTGGCTTCGGAACAGTCTCCCCCCCGTTTGTTGTGGCGTGACACGACTCCTCGCGTCTGATTTCACCCTCTGCAGACAGAGCAGGACGATTACAACCACACTGTGTCCAGATATCAGATTAGAGACGTACCATCGTTATGAAAACAGAAAGTAATCGTTGGTTTCTGATGTGACATGAAAGTGAGTCTCAGTACCCCCCCCCCCCCCTCCCGGTGTAAACCTTGAGTGTAGTTCCTGCTGCTGCTGGATTCAATGGTTCTTATTATTGGATAATATTCACATTGTTTTATTTCATTATTATTTTTTTTTTTAACTCTTTTTATTCCACGACGGTCAGAGCGGCAGCCATTTTGTTTTCAGGTTGTGCGTCTCGTTCTCGTGGACACGATGTGTCAGTAACACAAACATTCACCAGGACTCGAGGCCGACCTGAGTAGAATTTGGTGATCAAAGGTCAAAGGTCACTAGCCGTTACTCAAGACTTCACACACACAGAGAGAGAGAGAGAGACAGAGAGAGACAGAGAGAGACAGAGAGAGAGACACAGACAGAGAGAGAGACACAGACAGAGAGAGAGACAGAGACAGAGAGAGAGAGAGAGAGAGGGAGACAGAGAGAGAGAGAGAGAGAGAGAGAGAGACAGAGGGAGAGACACAGACAGAGAGAGAGACAGGGAGAGAGAGAGAGACAGAGAGAGAGACAGAGGGAGAGACAGAGAGAGAGAGAGAGAGGCGGACAGAGGGAGGGACAGAGGGAGACAGAGAGACAGACAGACAGACAGACAGACAGACAGACAGACGGACAGCAAAGGGCCAGGGGTCAGATTCGACCTCACGGTGGTACGTGGTCTCCCAGGCTCCTGTTTGTACGTTCGAATGTGTTTTCTTGAATCTGCATCGTTTGTGAACAGAAGAGTTTTGTTGTGAACGAGGACTGAAACACATTTCCATGTAAATATGTGAATATATAAAACACATTTAGACTTTTAAACATTCAGATGGTGTGTGAGCCCGCAGCTGGAGGCGGGGCCTAGCAGCAGGGGGCGTGGTTAATGTGGTCGTTGCCTGTGAAACTTTAATTTTTAACAGGTGAACAGGAATATTTCAACATAACTGAAGACGTATAAAAAACGAGAGTGGCGGAGCTGACGGACTGTTGGTCATCAGTGAGTGATGCACCAGTTATCCCTCCAAGAAAAACCCTGTAGAAGAAGAAGAAAGTCTGTAGAGGAACGCCAGCGTTTGCAGCAGAGCCAGAGTCTGAACCAGTTTTTGCTGATGAAGCAGCTCCTATATTTCTATACAGTAACACAGCGTCACCTGGCAGCTGCTCAGACTGCAGAGTCTCAGAGGAAACTCTTCTGACGTGACCACGTGAGTCCCAGCTGGTCCCAGCCTCTGTTCTCCAACTGCTGACTTTCCTTTTTAACCCTGAAAGGACGAGCTGATCATGTGACACGTTTATTCCTCCGTGACGGCGACAGTCCGAGTCTCTTTCTCATGAGCGTTTTATCTCAGTAACAGCTCCAAGGAACTTCTTCAGATTTGTCACATTCACTCGGACTGGATGATGAACTGATTAGATTTTGGTGGTTAAAGGTCAAAGGTCACAGTGACTCTTTAGCCATAACTCAAGACTTCAAACAGCAATGTGTTTCAGCTGCAGGAGACGTTGGAGCCAGTAGATCTGATCTTTCTGTAGAGTTCGTACCATGAAGTCTTCGTCCTCACCACCACAGCCCGGGGTCCAGTCCGACCTGTGCCGAGCCGTGGTTCTGAGCCGTGGTCCTGAGCTGTGGTCCTGAGCTGTGGTCCTGAGCCGTGGTCCTGAGCCGTGGTCCTGAGCCGTGGTTCTGAGCCGTGGTCCTGAGCCGTGGTCCTGAGCCGTGGTCCTGAGCCGTGGTCCTGAGCCGTGGTCCTGAGCCGTGGTCCTGAGCCGTGGTTTCTGCAGCCGTGGTGTTCTGGAGCCGTGGTTCTGAGCTGCGGCGTGGTTCTGAAGCCGTGGTCACTGAGCCGTGGTCCTGCAGCCGTGGTCCTGAGCCGCTGGTCCTGAGCCGTGGGTCCTGAGCGTGGTCCTGAGCCGTGGTCTGAGCTGTGGTCCGTGAGCCTGCTGGGTGGTCTGCCTGTGAGCACGGTGGTTCTGAAGCCGTGGTCTTGAGCCGTGGTTTTCTGAGCGTGTGATCCTGCCGACGCGTTGGTTCTGAGCCGTGGGTCCTGAGCCGTGGTCCCTGAGCCGTGGTTCTGAGCCGTGGTCCTGAGCCGTGGTTCTGAGCTGTGGTTCTGAGCTGTGGTTCTGAGCTGTGGTTCTGAGGTGGGGGGGGGGGGGGGGGGGGGCTAGCCTTGTTTCTGATCCCCCTCAGTGTCTCCTCCGCTCTGAAGCACAAGTGTAATAATTTGACCAGGACAATATTTATAACCTGATGTGTGTACGATGTTCTCTCTCTGGAGAACGAGCTCAAACTGTTTCTGCACTTTAATTATTTAAAAAGATTAATTTCTTCTTTAATTTGCAGCAGAGTGATAAATTCTTAAAGCAGCGTTTAGTGTCGAGGACACTTCACTCTCCAGATCCAGATAATTAACTCTGTGTGAGACGACAGCCGAGCTGTGTGTGTGTGTGTGTGTGTGTGTGTGTGTGTGTGTGTGTGTGTGTGTGTGTGTGTGTGTGTGTGTGTGTGTAAATGTAAAGCAGACAAACAACAAATAGCAAACCCAGATATTTATATCAGCGCTGCATAATTTCAGCTTTATACATGCCCCCCCCTCCTGTCTCTGTCAACATCCTTTCCCTTTTTTCAAATTCTTTCTTTATGTCTTTTCTGTCCCCCACTCCTGAACTTCTTCGTTTGTCTTCCCTCCATCTATAAACCCTTCACGCACTCTCTCTTTTCCCTCCTCTTTCTCCCTCACTCTATTTATTCTGTGATTTAGGTCACTGACTGACTAAAAGACTACACACAGCTGGCCTATAAACCACTCTGCCCTGCTCTGCCTTCACACGCACGCACGCACACACGCACGCACGCACACACACACACACACACACACACACACACACACACGCACACACAGAGTATGAAGAATCACAATCTGGCTCTGGCTCTAACTGACAGTATCCTGAAACACATTTGTTTATCTGGTCCGTCGTGTTCGTCTGTGTCGACTTCACTTCCTGGCTCTCTTCACCTCTTTCTGTTTATTTTTATTTCATTTTCTTTATTGCAGTTTTATTTTCATTTTCACTGTTTTCCCTTGTTGTTCTTGTAAAACTCTGTGACCTGAATAAAACAGTGACAACATGAGAGTGATTCACCGTCCTGCTCTGTTCTGCCGGAGGTGTTGGAGATCTGTGACATTTACTTTCTTTATTTGTCCTGTTTCCTTGTTGCCTCTTCACAGCTGCAGGGATCATTATTATTATTATTATTATTATTATTATTATTATTATTGTTATGACCGACGTGGTTTTATGATTGTTTGTTTGTTGCTCTTGTGTTTGTTTACGTTGCGTCAGCTGAACAACAGTGGGTCAAAAAAAGAAATTCAACCAACAAATTGCCCATGCTCTCATCTGAATCTAATAATGTGGCCACCAGATATAACACACACACACACACACACACACACACACACACACACACACACACACACACACACACACACACACACACACACACACAGAAGCTTAACCACATAATCTCTACCCAAATAATTAATGACATCGTTTTTGGTTGGAGCTGCTATGATGTCGGCCAATTGGACGCCAGAGGTAATGGGGGGGGGGGGGCAACAGGAACAAAGACAGCGTGCATGAAATACAGTGAGAGGCTGATGAAACGAAGAGACGACAGAGAGGAGATGAAGGGAGGAAAGGAAAAGGTTGAAATAGGGACAGAACAGAGGAGGTGTGTTCAGACTGAAGCCTGTTGACATTTATTATCATCACATAATTTAATATATTATAAGCTGCTTAAATACACACATGACCCACATCATACTCGAGAAGGTAAATCAATACATGCTGAAATCAATTATTAATTAAAACATTTTGGTAATAAAAATGCTACTTCTGTATTTTTACATTTATATATTTTTTGATTGATTGATTTATTTATTTGTGTCATTTTTCTTCCTTCATAAGAAACATGACGGAGAAAATGAAAATCTGCATTAAATGAACTGAAGAAACAACCTCATGAACAGACAGGTGGGGCGCCTCCGTGGCTCACCTCGTGCACTTAGAATATCGGCGCTGACGTCATCGATTATGGCGACTAATCGTGGCAGACCTAAACTCCACCCACTGGTGAAGAGCCTGGGCTGCAGTTGAAAGCTCCTGAAAAATCCAGGAAGTAAACCTTGAGTAATTTTCATGCTCAGACAGTTGTATTTTTAGGGAGTAACTCTGGTCACATGACCTCTGTCTGAAGAGGTGAGGAGGAGACGTTCCCTCATGTGACTCTGAAAACAGGTTCAAACTGAGCAGGAACCAAAGAATCAAAATAAAGTGAACGTGAAGGAGACGGAGCGACAGGAAACAAGTAGGAGAAGAAGGAGGAGAAGAAGAGTTTAAAGATGAAATCAGTGTCCAGCTGTTAACTCAACAGTTAGAATCACAGGAGAAGCAGCTCTGCAGGAGAGTTTCACCTCTTTCCTTCCCATCATCCTTTTCATCTTTTCATCCAGGGAGGAGGTGCGGCCCCGAGACAGGAGAGCCTCATTATTCATGCGCGCAACACCCGGCCTCTAATTCACACAATCAGGACACGTGCCGGGCAGCTGCCGCCATATGCCATGTTCTCTGTGTGTGTGTGGGGAGGGAGGGGGGGGATTTCCTGCAAGTGGCTCTTCTGTCACTGCCTGTCTGTGTGAATGGCAGGAGATGCCTGCCCCTCTCTCTCCAACACATACACACACACACACACACACACACACACACCCTGTCCCACCTCCATCACCCCTGCCCCGTGTTGAATATGCATCACTGCTGCATCACTACCAGACTGGACAGATGAGCAGCAGGCCGATGGCCACCTGCTGGTCTGCTGCTCCGGATCTCCCCGGGTTTTTGGGTGGGGGGGGGTTATAGACAGCCTGTGGCCTGCTCCACCACATCTACAACCAACCCCCTCCATAACCCCCCCCCCCTGTGGGATGGATCAACAGAGAGGCAAAGGGCCGATGGCAGCGGGCACTTAGAGCGAAGTGTTAGACGAGAGGGGAAAAGTAATGAGGACCCAAGACGACCTCCTCTGTAAACAGTCCCTGTCTGTAATCCTGGCTTTGTCTTTATGGTGTGTGTGTGTGTGTGTGTGTGTGTGTGTGCGTGTGCGTGTGTGTGCGTGCGTGCCTGTGTGCTTGTTTGTGTTTGAACTCTTTCTTTCGGTACTTTTATCATCTCCTTCAACCCCTGTGTTCAGGTTTTCTTCTCTTTCACACACACACAGATGGACACACACACACTTTCACTGACTGTTCCCATGGAAACCCACACCGACAGAAAGCATGCGGGCCCCCGCCTGGAGGCTCGAGGCAGCGAGAGACTTCCTACAAGGAGTCAGCCGGTTATTGATCCCTCAATACACAGAGGCCGGTCCACTGGCCAAGCACACACACACACACACACACACACACACACACACACACACACACACACACCTGGCACAGTAACAGACCCACTAAAACAGGTTTGGTTTTAGTTCTTACAGAAAAACTACATGAATTTCACATGTGCAAAAAAATCACCTGCATTTACATGGTTTTTTTGCACATGTGAAATTTAACATGTGAATACTTGTTAATGTGAAATGTGTGGAACGTGCTGACTCATGGGAAACGTGGTTTTGGAACATTTTCATGCTGTAATGTGTAAATCCTCATGTGAAACCTACGGGTAATATATTTATTAAATATAATATTTAATTTCACATTTGCTTTTTTCATAAGGGAGGTGACCAGCAATAGAACTGTGTAACACAGAACAGACAGTTCAACAGTAAATGTGTGTCATCCCTCCAGCAGCAGATGTAGCTCTTCTGTCTCTTCTGTCTCTTCTATCTCTTCTATCTCTTCTATCTCTTCTGTCTCTTCTGTCTCTTCTATTTCCTCTGTTTCTTCTATCTCTTCTGTCTCTTCTATCTCTTCTGTCTCTTCTATCTCTTCTGTCTCTTCTATCTCTGCTATCTCTTCTGTCTCTTCTGTCTCTTCTATTTCCTCTGTTTCTTCTATCTCTTCTGTCTCTTCTATCTCTTCTGTCTCTTCTATCTCTGCTATCTCTTCTGTCTCTTCTGTCTCTTCTATTTCCTCTGTTTCTTCTATCTCTTCTGTCTCTTCTATCTCTTCTATCTCTTCTGTCTCTTCTGTCTCTTCTGTCTCTTCTATTTCCTCTGTCTCTCTTGTCTCTTCTGTCTCTTCTATCTCTTCTCTCTTTTGTCTCTTCTGTCTCTTCTGTCTCTTCTATTTCCTCTGTTTCTTCTATCTCTTCTGTCTCTTCTATCTCTTCTGTCTCTTCTATCTCTGCTATCTCTTCTGTCTCTTCTGTCTCTTCTATTTCCTCTGTTTCTTCTATCTCTTCTGTCTCTTCTATCTCTTCTATCTCTTCTATCTCTTCTGTCTCTTCTGTCTCTCTTGTCTCTTCTGTCTCTTCTATCTCTTCTGTCTCTTGTCTCTTCTGTCTCTGCTATCTCTTCTGTCTCTTCTATCTCTTCTGTCTCTCTTGTCTCTTCTGTCTCTTCTATTTCCTCTGTCTCTTCTGTCTCTTCTATCTCTTCTATCTCTTCTATCTCTTCTGTCTCTTCTATCTCTTCTGTCTCTTCTGTCTCTTCTATTTCCTCTGTCTCTTCTGTCTCTTCTATCTCTTCTGTCTCTTCTGTCTCTCTTGTCTCTTCTGTCTCGTCTTTTTACTTTTCAAATCTCTCGGCTCTCTCGTCTCGCTTTGTCTCTTCTATCTTCTTCTGTTCCTGTCATTGCTCATCTTTTCATGCTCTGGCTCATCTATCTCTACTGTATTCTTCTCTTCTCTGCTATCTCGTTCTTGTTCTCGTTCTATCTCTTCTGTCGTCTCTATTTCTCGTTCTTCTTATCTCTTCTTCTCTTTGTCTCTCTCTATCTCTTCTTTCTGTCTCTCTTGTCTCTTCTGTCTCTTCTCTTTTTATCTCTTGGCTATTTCTCTTCTGCTTTCTGTCTCTTCTGGTTCTCTTCTCCTGCTTTTATGCTCTTCTATTTCCTCTTTCTCTTCTGTCATTCTCTGTCTCTCATGGTCTCTTGCGTATCTTCTTCTATCTCTTCTGTCCTGCTTCTGTCTCCTCTCTCCTTCTGTTCTCATTGTCTCTATCGTATTTCTATTCTCTGCTTCTTAGTCTTCATTCTCTTGTCTCTTACTTCCTTGTTTTCTGTCCTCTCTACTTTCTGTTCTCTTCTGCTCTTCTATTTCGTCTCTCTGTCTTTGCTCTCTTTCTTCCGGTCTTATCTTCCTCAGTCATTTCGTGTCTCTCTTCGTCTACCTTTGTCTCTTCTCGTCTTCTGTCTTTCTTGCCTTCCTCTCTCTCGTCCTTCTTCTATCTCTTCTTGTCTCGTCTTGTCTCTGTCTGTCTCTCTATTGCTTCATGCTTCTTGTCTCTTCGTACGTCTGCTTTCTCTGTCTTCTGTTGTCTCTCTTCTTTTGTTCTGTCTTTGCCTTCGTCTCATCTCTTCTGTCTCTTTGTCTCTTCTGTCTCTTCTATCCTCTTCTGTCTCTCTGTATTTCGTCTCTTCTGTTTCTTCTATCTCTTTCTGTTCTTCTTCTTGTCTCTTCTGTCTCTTCTATTCTGTCTCTTGGTCTGTCGAGGTCTTGTTGCTGCAGGCTCTGGAGATGTCGATTTACTGCCCAGCCCCAGAAGTTGCTGGCTTTGGTGTTTGCAGCTTTTAGAACGGGATGTGATGGTCGCGTTCCAGAAAAATCCAACAGGTGCAAAACAACCCATATTAAACGTTCCTCCCGGAAAGGCGCCAGATAGAAATATCACCAATCCGTGCTTAGCATGTCGATGAAATGAATAATTCTCGCGGAGGGCTTGTGAAAATAACCAAATTCACTATCGGTGTTTCTAGATATGTGGTGACAGTACATGGAGAATTGTGGTAAATGTTGTCGCTCTTCGCCCACCGAGGCTGAGTGGTTTAATGCCTGTTATAGACAATACCAGTTGCTCCATGTTTCTCCCCTCTCGATTTAAACTGAGTGGCACATCCTGTAAACTCAGACGCATACAAACACTGCAATCACTACTCATCTGAGAAATCTTGAACTCTAGTGGTTATTTACTATGTAAAACATAGCCTGCATTTGTTTAATTCTCCGCTGTTACAGATTTACCATGGGGAGCCTGGTTTCAGATTCAGTCAGCAGGAACCACGGGAAGGGAAACCATCTGGTCACTATTCAAGCCCTGTCAAAAACATGTCACCTTCGAGGACAGGCACTGCATTTATTCTTCGCCGTGTGGAGAAGCAATATTAGAGATTCAGTTACGTGTGCATGGAACGGCGGCTATTATGGAGTTTGTAGAGCAGAAACGGCAAGCAGAGTGGGATCAGCAGCAAGGATCCAGCTGTTCCTGACCCCACATTACCTTCAGCTAAACTGGGAATAAGATTTTCTCTTTGGTATTAGGTCTCCTCAATTTCCTGTTGCCTCCACAGTGAGAGGTATTACAGCTGCACACTGGATCAATGAACTCACTTGAGGTCTGAAGTCAGAGTTTTTTAGGTATTGTCGCAATAATCAAACACCCAAACATCCTGCCATAAGATTTTTGTTTTTATTATTTATTGAGGTTACTGCTTTCACGACTGCTCTCATTGAGAAGAGAGAGAGAAGAGAGAGAGAGAGAGAGGAGAAGGTGAAAGTTTTCACAGTCTTATAAAGCACCATATTCTTGTAATGCTGGCTGCTGTCTACTAAGTGGCGCTTTGATTATGGCAAATTCAATATGCAATTATTTGGATCAATATTTATTTAGCAACACATTTGTTGAACTTTTTAAAAAAAACCTTGTGATCCCATGTGAATTTTTGCACGTGATGACAATTCATGTTTCCTTTCAGGGAATAGATTCCTGTCCTTACATTATTCATTAAGGGGTGTGTGTATGTGTTTGTTTTTTAATTGATGTTTCTTTTACTAACTGGTATTTTTTTATCTAAAACGTGGACAATCGTTGTGAACGAGGGCTAGAGTACCGCGGACATGGTTTTCCAAGTTTATAAAGACCACAAATTTATTCTGCAGGTAGCTGTCCGTGGTGCTGGACAAGACTCCATCCACACGGCCATTAAATACAAGGTTCCTAAAATATACCCAGAATCCTCTGGTGGTGATGTTTTCAGGTTTACACAGCTTGACAGATTGTATGCATCTCATCAGGAATATTTCTAGTGGAAGCTGCAACTGACATTGAAAAGGCAGGAAATATTCAAGCTACGCTGAGAGGCCAGTTTGGTCCCCGGAGCTTTAGAGTCAGTGCTGCCACTTTACACTGACTGCAGAAATCCACACAGGTTATTATTTGAGAGAGGCAGAGAGGACGCTCTCGCCTCCTGTTGGAGAAGATAAACCTGAAATCAGATGAAAAAGTAAAAACATCAGCTCTTCTCGTGGCATCAACAGCTGAAAGGCAAAAGAAATATTAACTCATTGAAAAGCATCATGGGTTAATTAGAATGGGAATAGATATAAGATAGGTAAGGAAATGATTAATGTAATTTCATAGTTCTGACTAATTTTAATCAGTGGTTTGTTAATTAACACTCTGTGTTTCATCTCTTATTGGTAATCCCTTTTCCCTCCTCTCTTCACCTCCTTTCACTCCGTGCACCTCCTTCCAACCTCACCATTGTTTCTTGTGTCTTCACCTCCTTAAAGTTAATCTTCAGATTGTGTTTTTACACTCTGTAAAAATCCTCTGCTGTGTTCATATTTAGTTTTAACATTTGCTCTCCTCCTACTTCCTGATATGAGCCTTGAGCCCCCGCCCACCACCTGCTGGCTCCAGGTGGAGGAAACAACTCAGAGAGACAACTCAGAGCTCCGTCCTCTGAAGTGCTGGTCTGACTGAGGCTGCAAACATGTGGCTGAAAAATGACCAAGAACCAGGAGACCTGAGCAGACGGGTCAGAGACTGTTAAGCGGCTGGTTAGCACCTTTAACATATTTTTCTATAGTTTTTTGTATTTTGTTTTGATTTGAAATATTAGTTGTGTTTTTTTAAAAATGTGCTTCTTAATTTTTACTCTTTTTCTCTTTTCCCGGTCTCTTTCCTGCTCATCGTCTCTCCCTCCCATATCCTCTCTGTCTGATGTTCAGAAGCCCCATGGGGGTGCTGTAGTAACTGTTCTGTCATCTACTTTTCATTTAGTGTTTATAGTCTGGTCGCAGCCTCTGATCATTGATAAATAGCTCTAAGTGGCGACAGGACACTCCCTCCTCGCTGTCACTCAAACACTCTGTCCTTATAGCCTCCTACTCAGCCTCATTAATCTGTACCAGTTGCTCAAGAATCAAATCAGGATAGACGTGAACCAGTTACATCCTGAGCGTAAAATTCCTATCAGCCTATGTTTAATAGAATTAAAACACTTTAAAATCAGATCCAAAAAATTAGAAATATTTATTGAGTGTTTATTTAATAGCCATGCCATAACTAGGGTTTACTTGGATTAACGTAGCCACGGAACAAAAGGGTCCAGCCCCTAAGTTGATTTTTCTATCAGAATCTTAATATATTTGATTCGACCGCGAGCGTAGTTTATGATCCAGGAGTTTTTTCAAAGGGCAGATCTTGGGGGAAATTTCAAGCCTCTCGAAGGTTCCCCTTGTGGATATAATCTGCGCCTGCCTCGCCTTTCACAGTTGCTGGTCAATGACAATGAAAAAAGAACTCTGATTGTTTAATCGTCTGATACCGCGCCTGTGGTGCGGGATCGCTACGTGCTAGTGCATCTTTGACCTGAGAAACAGTTGTGCCTTGATAATTGTTGTGTAATATTACAATGTTTTTTTGTAGTTTCTTGATCAGATTTCATTTATGTGAAGCAGATAGATCAACAAGATCTATTGAAGATTGGTGATTTGTGTGTACTCAGTGAGAGATCAATCATGCATTCAGAATACCTTCATAAGAAATGATAGGCCTCGGCCCGTCTCCACGCAGTCTGGACGTGACCCACCACCATCTTTGTTCTCATTCAAAATTTGTTACTACTGAAGGAGACAGGCAGGCGAGGATAATTACAAAGGGGAGGATTAATAAATTTCAAAAAACCTCAAAGGGTATTTGGCAAACCTGATTTTTCTACATGTTGAAACTTGCATTGGGGGTTTACGTCCTATGCATTCTCCTTCACTGACTGTGGTGGCACAGTAGCAGTCTCCTGTGAGTAGTGCACTGGTGTGAAACACTGACAGGGATGTGTATCATACTGGCAGATGTGGTATAAAGAAGGCAGAACATTGCTCCATTCGTGCATCATGGGTAGCTATGAATTTTATATGTAGTCTAGAACACTGGTTCCCACCTGGTGGGATCATGAAGGTAATTTGAAGTGGGCCAACAGATCTCATTTGTTATTGTTTTCTTATATTAAGGTCTTGCACTGTGATAAGCCAATGATAACAATTTTTATGTTGTCGCTGCTGATCACATCTTCATAACAGTTTGCTTGCTGTCTTCCGTCTGATCGCGCTAAAAGAATCAACATGGCATGAATAATCTGAGTATCCAACATGGGCAATAGCTCGTGGTTTAAGCAACAGGAAGAATTCAAATGGGAAGAATCAAGAGACGGGTATGATGAGTTAAGGAAAAAGGTGATGGTGCTGTTCGTTCAAACAAAATCAGAAAGATTCTTCCTGTGCTTTCTGGCATGTTTCTCAGATATCAAGTCTGAATGAGTTCGATGGTTATTCATTAAAATAAAAAGGTGCTTTGAGTAAATTGTAATTCGCCTGATAGTTGTGGTGAGCGTGGTGGCATTGCCGTTGCTGAGCTGCTGCTGAAGATAAACACCGTGTGTGTGCACACCAACTGCGTCTCTGTGGCGTTGCTGTGCTGCTGCTGCGCTTATAGTATTAATTAATTTCTGATATTATTTTTGACAGAAAAAGTCACAAAAATGTTCCCCTGTCTCCAGCATGCAGCTGCTACAAAATTTAAAAAATATATTTCTATGTTTTCCATGTTCTGTTATATTCATTATTCAGACTAGTACATTTAGAAAGACTTTAGTGAGTGTTAAGTTTTGTAGTAATTGTTTAGCTGTTGTCGATCTCAATGATGAATCAACAGGTCAACAGACAGGCTCACGTACACGTCACACAAGCGCAGTGTGTTCTTTCGTCTCTCCACCTGTTAACAATGTGCACCGAAATGAAAACCAAGATGTCCTGCAGCCACGCCACACAGCACACACACACACACATCACGCATCCAGTTGGTGCTCCTGGCGTTATGGGGTCCAGATGTGGATTGCAACATTTTTGAGATTTTCAAAGTGGGGCCATGAGTTGGAAAAGGGCTGTTAGAACACTTGTCCTTGGAGAGAAATGCATATGTTTATCTGTCTATTTATGTATCTGTGAATTTTGTTTGTTTTTGGGGTAGGTGCAGCGTATGACTACGGCCCTCCCATTGACGCTGGTGGGGAGCTGGCTGCATGCATGGCAGAGATGTGGACCAGAGTCCGTATTATGCAGAAGTCAACACGGAGCAGCACCATGCTCAACTCTGATCAGCCAGCTTGTGATAACCTTATCAATAATAGATAAAGAAAACATAGGGAGGAGAAATAAAAGATAAGAAGGTATTAGAGGTGAGTAAAGATCCAGAATTACGAGGTATAGTGTAGGAAAGGGGGACGAAGAGGGGGAGCGGGAAAGGAGAGGGGGAGGGAGAGGAGAAAAGGGGAAAGGGGAGAGAGGAAAGGGAGGGGGGAGGTTCAACATAAGTGTATTTGATATGGTAGTCTAGGGGGGGGGGAAGGAGGGGAGCATCTACTTGTATGGCAAACCCTCCCCGTGCCGAGAGGAATGGAGTCTGTCCAACGAATCTGCCTCCCATAGACGCCTGAGGTTAAAAACTGAGCTCTGAAGCTTTCCACCAAAAACAGAGTTGAGGGGAGTTTTTAAACTGTGAACATGAAACCTAAGAACTGATGAGGTTGATGCAGTACAGACAGCATGATCTAAGAAGTACTATGAACCCAGGTGTCTTTTATTGAAGTGGTTAGGTACGCCTTTTTGTAGTGAAGAGATTGTTTTCCAATAGGAAACTTTGTAGTTTTCCTTGCTGTTGATTTGATCTCGATGAAAGTTTTCAATCTTTAAAGCTGCTTGGTTTTGCTGAGGATTATAAAGAGGGTGGTGGTGTGTATGTTTCACCCTATCGCTCCCCTGGTTGGCACAGTCGCCATAAGCGACCCAGTGTCCTCAGCAGGGTCCACTAAACAACAGTGATCCGGGCAGAAATGGAAAAAGCTGATTTCTTTGATTTGGCTAATTAAGACTCGGATTGAACTCTCAAGCCCTTTTAAACTCAGGTATGAGAGGCAACTGTAGAAGTCAAATCAACACGTGTGTAGATGTGTTTGCATGTCACATTGCTGTGTGGCGTGTTGTTTGTGCTGGTGCGAGTTGCTTTGTGTGGTGCATGGTACTTGTGTGCTGATCTACTTGTGTGGTGCGTGTTGTTGTTGTGTGCCGGTTTGTTGTGGGTGTGTCATTGTACTGTGTTTGAATCCTACTTGTGTGTGCGAGTTTGCTCTGTGTTGGTGGCGAGTTGCTGTGTGTGGCATGTTAACTTGTGGTGTGATCTACTTGTGTGCTTATTGTGGTGTTGGTTGGTGTGTTGTGCCGTGGTGGTTGTGTCGTGGTGCAGGTCTTGGTTGTGGTGATATCTTGACTTGTGTGTGCGAGTTGCCCTTGTGTGTGGTACATTGGTCCCCAGTTAATTAAATGTTAATGTGTCCATGAGATTCTTCTACACAAACCCAGGGTTTGCCTCCCTTACTGTCTCCCATTTCCACTGAAGAAAAATTGAATAACACAATCAAGACTCTGACGTTCTATTTATAATCTTCACAAGTTTCCCAGAGCGGGATAAGGAACGCTGCAGTCATCCTTTCCCACATTTTTGCATGTTGTTTAGTTTTCAGTCGCTTGCTAATTTAACGTCCGTCCTTCCCAGAAAATAAGAGTCAGAATATGTGTTCGCCTGGTGGAAGTTCACCTTGCTGTCTGGTCCTGATTAGGAC
>NW_019174538.1:453236-482426 GCF_002260705.1 Seriola dumerili | reverse complement strand
GACAGTTCAACAGTAAATGTGTGTCATCCCTCCAGCAGCAGATGTAGCTCTTCTGTCTCTTCTGTCTCTTCTATCTCTTCTATCTCTTCTGTCTCTTCTGTCTCTTCTATCTCTTCTCTCTCTTCTGTCTCTTCTGTCTCTTGTCTCTTCTATCTCTTCTGTCTCTTCTGTCTCTTCTCTCTCTTCTGTCTCTTCTATTTCCTCTGTTTCTTCTCTCTCTTCTGTCTCTCTTGTCTCTTCTATCTCTTCTGTCTCTTCTATTTCCTCTGTTTCTTCTATCTCTTCTGTCTCTTCTATCTCTTCTATCTCTTCTGTCTCTTCTGTCTCTCTTGTCTCTTCTGTCTCTTCTCTCTTTTATCTCTTCTATTTCCTCTTTCTCTTCTGTCTCTTCTGTCTNTTTATCTCTGCTATCTCTTCTGTCTCTCTTGTCTCTTCTGTCTCTTCTCTCTTTTATCTCTTCTATTTCCTCTTTCTCTTCTGTCTCTTCTGTCTCTCTTGTCTCTGCTATCTCTTCTATCTCTTCTGTCTCTTCTGTCTCCTCTCTCTTCTGTCTCTCTTGTCTCTTCTGTCTATTCTATCTCCTCTGTCTCTTCTGTTTCTTCTGTCTCTTCTGTCTCTTCTATTTCCTCTGTCTCTCTTGTCTCTTCTGTCTCTTCTATCTCTTCTCTCTTTTGTCTCTTCTGTCTCTTCTGTCTCTTCTATTTCCTCTGTCTCTCTTGTCTCTTCTGTCTCTCTTTTCTCTTCTGTCTCTTCTATCTCCTCTGTCTCTCTTGTCTCTTCTGTCTCTTCTATCTCTCTTGTCTCTTCTGTCTCTTCTATCTCTTCTGTCTCTCTTGTCTCTTCTGTCTCTTCTGTCTCTTCTGTCTCTTCTGTCTCTCTTGTCTCTTCTGTCTCTTCTATCTCTTCTGTCTCTTCTGTCTCTTCTGTCTCTTCTGTCTCTTCTATCTCTTCTGTCTCTCTTGTCTCTTCTGTCTCTTCTATCTCTTCTGTCTCTTCTGTCTCTTCTGTCTCTTCTATCTCTTCTGTCTCTCTTGTCTCTTCTGTCTCTTCTATCTCTTCTGTCTCTCTTGTCTCTTCTGTCTCTTCTATCTCTTCTGTCTCTCTTGTCTCTTCTGTCTCTTCTATCTCTTCTGTCTCTCTTGTCTCTTCTGTCTCTTCTATCTCTTCTGTCTCTCTTGTCTCTTCTGTCTCTTCTATCTCTTCTGTCTCTCTTGTCTCTTCTGTCTCTTCTATCTCTTCTGTCTCTTCTGTCTCTTCTGTCTCTTCTATCTCTTCTGTCTCTTTTGTCTCTTCTGTCTCTTCTATCTCTTCTGTCTCTCTTGTCTCTTCTGTCTCTTCTATCTCTTCTGTCTCTTCTGTCTCTTCTGTCTCTTCTATCTCTTCTGTCTCTCTTGTCTCTTCTGTCTCTTCTGTCTCTTCTGTCTCTTCTGTCTCTTCTGTCTCTTCTATCTCTTCTGTCTCTCTTGTCTCTTCTGTCTCTTCTCTCTTTTATCTCTTCTATTTCCTCTTTCTCTTCTGTCTCTTCTGTCTCTTCTCTCTTTTATCTCTTCTATTTCCTCTTTCTCTTCTGTCTCTTCTGTCTCTCTTGTCTCTGCTATCTCTTCTATCTCTTCTGTCTCTTCTGTCTCCTCTCTCTTCTGTCTCTCTTGTCTCTTCTGTCTATTCTATCTCCTCTGTCTCTTCTGTTTCTTCTATCTCTTCTGTCTCTTCTATTTCCTCTGTCTCTTCTATCTCCTCTGTCTCTTCTGTCTCACTTGTCTCTTCTGTCTCTTCTATCTCTTCTGTCTCTCTTGTCTCTTCTATCTCTTCTGTCTCTCTTGTCTCTTCTGTCTCTTCTATCTCTTCTGTCTCACTTGTCTCTTCTGTCTCTTCTATCTCTTCTGTCTCTCTTGTCTCTTCTATCTCTTCTGTCTCTCTTGTCTCTTCTGTCTCTTCTATCTCTTCTGTCTCTCTTGTCTCTTCTGTCTCTTCTATCTCTTCTGTCTCTTCTGTCTCTTCTGTCTCTTCTGTCTCTGAGCTGTGGTTGTTGCTGCAGCTCTGGATGTCAGATTTTACTGCCCAGCCCAGAGCTGCTGTTTGGTGTTTGCAGCTTTAGAGATGTGAGGTCGTTCCCAGAAAATCCAACATGCAAACAAACATTATAACGTTCCTCCCAGGAAACGCCAGAAAATATCACAGCTGAGTGATGAAATGAATAATTCTCCGAGGGCTTGTGAAAATCCAATTCACGGTGTTTCAGATATTGTGCGTGACATACAGGAAATTGTGTAAATGTTGTCGCTCTCCCCCCGAGCTGAGTGGTTTTAAAAATGCAGATGAAATCCTGTTCTCCACCTCCTCTGATTTAATGTGGCACATCTGTAAACTCAGACCAACAACACTCATCACTCTCAGCTGAAGAAACTTGAACCAGTGTTATTCAGAAACAGCTGATTTGTTTAATTCGCCGTGTAACAGTTTCCATGGGAGCCTGGTTTCAGATTCAGTCAGCAGGACACGGAGGGAAACATCTGGTCATTTCAAGCCTGTCAAAACAGTCAGAGGACGCTGCTTTATTTTCCCGTGTGGAGAACAATATTAGAGATTCAGTTCACGTGTGCATGAACGCGGCTATTAATGGAGTGTAGAGCAGACGGCAGCAGAGTGGATCAGCAGCAGGATCCAGCTGTTCCTGACCCACATTACCTCAGCTAAACTGGGAATAAGATTTTCTCTTTGTATTAGGTCTCCTCATTCCTGCCTCCACAGTGAGAGGTATTACAGCTGCACACTGGATCATGAAACTCACTGAGGTCTGAAGTCAGAGTTTTTAGGTTATTGTCAATATCACACAAACATCCTGCCATAAGATTTTTGTTTTTATTATTTATTGAGGTTACTGTTCACACTGCTCTCATTGAGAGAGAGAGAGAGAGAGAGAGAGAGAGGTGAAAGTTCACAGTCTATAAACACCATATTCCTTGATGCTGCTGCTGTCTACTAGTGCTGCTTGATTATGGCAAAATTCATATCCAATTATTTGGATCAATATTTATTTACAACACATTTGTTGAACTTTTTAAAAAAAACCTTGTGATCCCATGTGATTTTTGCACGTGTGACATTCATGTTTCCTTTCAGGGAATAGATTCCTGTCATTACATTATTCATTAATTGTATTTATGTGTTTGTTTTAATTGATGTTCTTTTCTAACTGGTATTTTTTATCTACTGGACATCGTTGTGAACGAGGGCTTTACCCGACATGGTTTTCAAGTTTAAATAAAGACACAAATTTATTCTGCAGGTAGCTGTCCGTGGTGCTGACCGACTCCATCCACACGCCATTAAACAAGGTTCCTAAAATATACCCAGAATCCTCTGGTGGTGTGTTTTTCAGGTTTACACAGCTGACAGATTGTATGACATCTCATCAGGATATTTCTAGTGGAAGCTGCAACTGACATTGAAAGGCAGGAAATATTTCAGCTACCTGAGAGGCCAGTTTGGTCCCCGGGCTTTAGAGTCAGTGGCTCCACTTTACACTGACATGCAGAAATCACACAGGTTATTATTTAGAGAAGAGGCAGAGAGGACGCTCTCCTCCTGTTGGAGAAGATAAACCTGAAATCAGATGAAAAGTAAAAACAATCAGCTCTTCTCCTGCATCAACAGCTGAAAGGCAAAACAGAAATATACTCATTGAAAAGCATCATGGGTAATAGAATGGAATAGAATAGATAGGTAGGAAATGATTAATGTAATTTCATAGTTCTGACTAATTTAAAATCAGTGTTTGTTATTAACACCTCTGTGCTTCATCTCTTATTGTAATCCTTTTCCCTCCTCTCTTCACCTCCTTCACCTCCGTCACCTCCTTCACCTCCACCATTGTTTCTTGTGTCTTCACCTCCTTAAAGTTAATCTCCAGATGTGTTTTAAACTCTGTAAAAATCCTCTGCTGTGATTCATATTTAGTTTAACATTTCATCTCCTCCTACTTCCTGATTGAGCCTTGAGCCCCGCCCACCACCTGCTGGCTCCAGGTGGAGGAAACATCAGAGAGACTCAGACTCCTCCTCTGAGTCTGGGTCTGACTGAGGCTCAAACATGTGGCTGAG
Source organism: Seriola dumerili (assembly GCF_002260705.1). Classification (NCBI taxonomy): domain Eukaryota; kingdom Metazoa; phylum Chordata; class Actinopteri; order Carangiformes; family Carangidae; genus Seriola; species Seriola dumerili. The sequence continues at coordinate 478,326 of NW_019174538.1, read as the reverse complement.
ACCAGAACCAGAGACTAGCAGACGGGTCAGAACTGTTAGCGCTGTTAGCATCTTTACATATTTTTCTATAGTTTTGTATTTTGTTTGTTTGAAATATTAAGTGTGTTTTTTAAAAATGTGCTTCTTAATTTTTCTCTTTTCCTCTTTTCCCGGTCTCTTCCTGCTCTCTCTCTCCCCTCCCATCATCCTCTCTGTCTGATGTCAGAGCCCCATGGGGTGCTGTAGTAACTGTCTGTCAGTCACTTTCATTTAGTGTTTATAGTCTGTCCAGCCTCTGATCCATTATAAATAGCTCTAAGTGGCACAGCACTCCCTCCTCGCTGTCACTCAACACTCTGTCTATTAGCCTCCTACTCAGCCTCATTAATCTGACCAGTTGCTCAGAATCAAAATCAAGGTAGACGTGAACCAGTTACATCCTGAGCGTAAAATCCTATCAGCCTCTTGTTAATGAATTAAAACACTTTAAAATCAGATCAAAATATAGAATATTTATTGATGTGTTTATTTAATAAGCCATGCCAAATCATTTTGTGGACTTGATTAACGTAGCAGGAACAAAAGGGATCAGCCCCAGTTGATTTTCTATCAGATCTTTATTTGATTCGACAGGCAGAGCTATTTATGATCCAGGAGTTTTCAAGGGCAGACTGGGGGATTCTTCAGCTCTCAAGGTCTGTGATATAATCTGCTGCTCGCCTTTCAAAGTGTCAATCAAAATAAATATGTTTAGAGTCTGACACACCGATGGTCGTCACTGTGCTGACTGAACACTTGTGCTTATTGTTTGTGTTATATTTACAGATGTTTAATGTGAGTTTGACAGATTCATTTATTGAAGCAATATCACACTTGAGGTCGTGATGTTGTTCTGGAGATCATCTGAACATCCCTTCATCCTCTCCTGACGACCACACATCATTTCATTCAAATGTTACTCCTGGAAATATTTGCATCTTTGTTTGTTACAATCTAAGATGGATAACGACCTTCATAGATGATTTCTATATAAAAACATAGAGAAATGTGTCCTCTATCACCCAGTGTTGGTCTCATTCTGATGAGACCCCCCCAGTGCAGAGAGGGCTGTCCAACGCTCCCATAGACGCCCATGTTAAACTGAGCTCTGAAGCTTTCACCAAAAACAGAGTTGAGGGGAGTTTTTAAACTGTGATAAAACCTCAACAGTTATCAGTAAAGACACATATAAGATATCATTGTCTTTATTGAAGTGTTAGGACGCCTGTAGTGAAGAGATGTTTTCAATAGGACTTGTAGTTTTCCTTCTGTGATTTGATCTTCGATGAAAAGTTTCATCTTAAAAGCTGCTGTTTGCTGAGGTTTAAAGAGGGGTGTGTGTGTATTTCCCTCCTCCCCCTGGTGGCCACAGTCGCCATAGCGACCAGTGTCTCAGCAGGTGCCACTAACACAGTATCCGGGCAGAAATGGAAAAAGCTGATTCTAATTTGGCTAATTAGACTCATTAACTCTCAGCCTTTTAACTCAGGTATGAGAGCAACTGTAAAGTAAATCAACACTGTGTATGTGCATGTACTTGTGTGTGCGTGTTGTTGTGTGTGCGAGTTGCTGTGTGTGCATGTACTTGTGTGTGAATCTACTTGTGTGTGTGTGTTGTTGTGTGTGCGTGTTGTTGTGTGTGCATGTACTTGTGTGTGAATCTACTTGTGTGTGCGAGTTGCTGTGTGTGTACATTGGTCAGTAATTAATAGTTAATTTGTCCATGATGATCTTCTAACACAACCCAGGTTGCTCTTACTCTCCCTTCACTGAGAAATGAATACACACTCAGACTCTGACTCTATTTATATCTCAACAAGTTTCCAGAGCGATAAGGAACTCATCAAGTTTCACATTTGCATGTTGTTAGTTTCAGTCGCTGTAATTAACCGTCCGTCTTCCAGAATAAGAGTCAGAAATGTTCCCTGGTGGATTCACTGCTGTCTGGTCCTGATAGACCGGAGGCTATTAATACCTCAAAGACTTTCAAGGGCACACAAGGATTTTCATATTCTGTAATATGGAGTGGGGATTTTTTTAAATGTGAAATATGCTGTGTAATCTCCTCCTCGTGTGTGTGTGTGTGTGTGTGTGTGTGTGTGTGTGTGTGTGTGTGTGTGTGTGTGTGTGTGTGTGTGTGTTGCCCAGCAGGTCTAATCTGTCAGACTTCCAGAGCACACACACGTCTTTGAACTGAGCCAGTTTCCCCTGCAGCTTCAGCACAATGATCACTGCCAACACTGGACACAGAGCAAGGCATCACTGACGGTGAGTCTCCTCCAGCTGAGGACGACTTCACATTTCTTAAAGCTCCTTCACTCACATCTTCTGTTATTCTGTCATGGTTCTGTGGTGGTTGATGGACAGAGATATTAGGGGTGTGACAAACAATCGATTCACATTTGAATCATGATTCTGTCTCTACAGATTCAGAATTGAATCATAAATTCCAAAAGAATTGATTCATATTTTTCAGTCTTGTTGCTGGTTTATATTTTTTTAGCTCGTCAGTCCTGTAGATGGCGCCGCGTCGGTTTCTGCCCAGATTCTCCTCCGTGGAGCAGAAGAACGTTGAGTGTGAGCGATGGAAACAGGACCAAGTGATTCGATCTTCAGTGAAGATGATTTTCTAACCTGGAGGGAAGAAGCAGCTCGATCACACCTGTGATATCTGCAGCTTTATTAACATTCATATGATCTCATCATCACTAAAGCATCTGTCGTGTACAAAGCTAATGATTCTTATTGAGTAATTACTGGATCGAGTTTTAATATAAATCAGAGAGAGTGATATAAGTTATTGAGTAAACCTGTTTATCATATATCATTCACTCACTTTATGAATGATTTATTCAAATTCAGAGGTGACTTTAACTTTTGTTGATGGCTTATATCAAGTTGAGAAACACACACATCTATAAATCAGATCTGGTGTCAGCTTAGCAGCTGGGTTCATCAACATGAACTAACATGTGACTGGAGCTGCAGCTTCTTGGGACTTTAAGCAGCAGCCTCATTAAATCCAGAGACTGTTGGTGTTTAATGAGTGTGTTCAGTAAAGATGCAAATTATAATTGTTTTAGATGAAGATCAGATTTTATCTCCAGTTAATACAGAAAACCAGGTCAGTCCAAAGGATTAGTCACATGTTCCTCTTTTACCTTTAAAAATCTGAATTTCTCAGTTTCCTCGTGTCCTAAAAATAAATAACTTTAATTATCAAAACTCTGCAATAAAATCTGAGTTGAGACAATATTTCCCTCCTGAGACAGAAAGTCTCTCCAGTCTTATCAGGAGACATGATGCAGGTAAACCGAGGTGTATACATAACGAGAGGAGAGAATAATAACGATGATATTTAATTACTGGAAACGGCTTCAATCACTGAGACTGAAACAGCTTCAGTGTTAGTTTCTTAATGAGGAGCGTGTAACAATATATTATTTCACTTTCACTTTCAACAGGCAGAAAGAACAAAGACGTTGATTTGTCAGCACCGACCACCTGCCCCAGTGAAGTGCTCTGCCTCAGGGGTCACCGTGACCTCTGACCTCTCTTCAGTGGGTGGCAGAGAAAGAGGAGAACTCCCGCTGAGCTGGTAAGTGTATGATTACATCTGAACTATCATTGCTGGGTAAACGGAGTAATACCTGTCACTGCGTCTGCCACGCTGCGCAGTCACAACTCGTCTAGACGTCCTCGTGCTCCCCCGGCACGCTCCCACTCCTAATCCTGTTAACGCCGCCAGCCCGCGCCACAATAACCTACATTCTGCAGTAATCACAGCGGCTGACTGAGGCGAGAGGGTGTCAGAGCCACGAGAGAAAAACCGGCAGCAAATCCTGGTGACAGAGCACGAGGCTGGAGGGGGGGGGGAGTTGTGCATTCAACTCTTATTTGGAAAAGGAGGATGTACATTTTAGAGCTCCATGTTGCTGTGGCTGAGCTCCAAGCTTCTACCAGCTGTAGAGAGGCAAGGATCCAAACTGACTGACACACACACACACACACACACACACACAGACAGATACCTTGGACTTGTAAGAACTGTCAATCACAACATTGAGTTTTCATTTATTTTGACTGAGACAGTTTTGGTTCTAAACCTCAGTTAAATTGGCAAAGAGCACAGAATGATCTCTGACTGGTTCCACTGTGCTCTTTGATGTTTAGGCAGAAATATGGCACAAGGACGTCTGAGTGCAGCTAACGGTAAACAGCAGCTAACGGTAAACAGCAGCTAACGGTAAACAGCAGCTAACGGTAAACAGCAGCTAACAGTAAACAGCAGCTAACAGTAAACAGCAGCTAACGGTAAAGAGCCCATAAAAATATACAGTTAAATCTCTTCCAGCTATAATCTCCCAGTAGAATCACAATAAGATGGAACACTTTAGAGACAGTGTTGTCTGTGTTTTATGGTCAATACAATTCTTTTTATGAGGCAGGATTCAGGCTGTTTAATACCTGAGTGTCAGTACAAAGACAAAATAACAGTTTTTAGTTTGAGGAAAATAAATGTATATAAACAACCCCCCCTTACCCCTCCTATTTTACCCATTTAACAAAAAGCCAAAGATTGTCAAAGGTCAACAAAATTATTATTTAAACTTCCTCCAGACGTGTTTTAAACTCTGTAAAAATCCTCTGCTGTGATTCATATTTAGTTTAACATGGTTTTCATCTCCTCTCACTTCCTGATTGAGAAATGTGGATAAGGCCTTGAGCCCCGCCCACCACCTGCTGGCTCCAGGTGGACAGGTGAAAGAGCAGAGAGCATCAAGATGGTGAGAGGAGGAAACATCAGAGAGACTCAGCCACATGTTTGAGCCTCAGTCAGACCCAGACTCAGAGGAGGAGTCTGAGACCAGAACCAGAGACTAGCAGACGGGTCAGAACCGTTAGCTAGTTAGCATCTTCTCAGAGTGGGTAGCTAGTTAGCACTTTTCAGAGCAGTTAGCATAGTTAGCATCTTTTATTTGTTTATGTTGTTTGTTAGCTTGTAACTGGCAGTGTCTTGACACAGTGTTAGCAGTTGTGCTAATGCTAACTCTCTCTCTCTGTACTGACGAGGTTTCAGGTGTATTTAGCCCCGCCCCCCGTCCCCATCAGCTGACAGGATTGGTTCCTGAGGTTTGTGACGTGTGAAACCCTGAATCTGTGTTTATGAGACTGTGATTGGTTCACTGCAGTTCAAGGTGGAAACACTCAGTCATGGTGTTGATGATTATTTCATCATCATGTGTCTGTGTTATATAAAAACATCATGTGGACGTTAACGAGGTGAAACTCTGGGGTTTCATCAGAGGGTCTTTAAATTAGAGATTGTGTGATGTCAGAGAAAAGAGAGAGTCTGAGCAGCCTCATGTTTTTTTGTACTTGACTGGTTTCAGTTTAGGAGCTACTTCAGTAAAAGTTCTGAGGTTTGATACTCAGGAGGAGGAAATCACCCCACCCCACATACACAACAAACACCTGACACCTGAGATTGATCCTAATGTTAATCTTCATTCTAATGGTCAGTGTCGGTGTAAAAGACTCTCAGAGAGAGATGAAGACCTGTCCTCCATCTGGAGGATTTTTGCCTCAGTCTCTCACTGTGAGGAGATCTGGTCCTCTGGAGCACCATGGTAACCATAGAAATCATCCACACACACACACACACACACACACACACACTCACTCTAAGATTCACAATAACGCACACACAGCAGAGACAGAGGGGGAAAGCAAGAACACATGAGTGTGTGTGTGTGTGTGTGTGCGTGTGTGTGTGTGTGTGGATGCGCACGTGCAAGCGCATGCGCGGTCACGGTCTCGGTTTTCTCTTCTGATGCACGCCCCCCCCACCACCACCACCAACCGGCTGACACGCCCCGCGCATCTCCTCCACCCATCAGCCACAGGAAGACATCACATTCAATTCCCGCCGTGTCATTAGAAGAAACTCCAGCATCCAGCCCGCGTCACATATGAGTATTAAACGTATTAAACGGGGGGATGGCGGGTAAATGTTGGAGGAAATCTGAAGCCGGCACATTTGCATAATGGGATTTTTTTTTTCAACAAGTATCAGGAAATGGATCTGCTCATTTAGCCCTGCGCAAATTAGTGTTAAATTGGGATGATTGTGCGCATGTGCCTGAATCACGGTGACCCTGTAATAAATCTGATACTATTGGTGACGACAGCACTTATATGAATCCCTGTGGGACCGTTGAGCCAATGACAGACACTATAGGTCAGTTTATCCTTCTATAGAAAAACATTATTCACTATGAAGTCACTGAGCGGCTTTCTATGGGTGTGTGTGTGTGTGTGTGTGTGTGTGTGTGAATTAGGCGGCGGTGATAATACGGGAGATGACGTCACTTTTACTAGAGCTAACCTGACAATTGAGAGCAGAGATCAGGGACAGGAACATCCTGTGTGCAGCTTCACAAAATAAGAAAATCTAGTTCTTAATGAAACTTAATGAGCTTTTATATGAAAATAAACATAAAAAGGAGCTTTATCATAATAGATTGTGATGCTTTGTCACAACTACACTGCTGCTGCTGCTGCTGCTGCTTCAGTTCCTTCAGTGAAGTTTGGAGGGATTTCTTTTCTGCATTTCATCCGGATCTCTGTCCCACTGTTGCCAGATCTGATTTGATTTGATTTAAATATGTCAGAATATTTCTGTGTCCGATCTCTAGGAATCAGCTGTTAGTGTGTGTAACCCGTCTGAAGGGTGACAGACCTGCAGTGCTTTCTCTTCACATGATAATTATTCATATGATCCGGCGATGACGGTGTGATTGTGTAAGATACAGCCTATTTTCCCGCTCCTGTTCCAGTTGTGGATATGGCTGCCGCCGCGGGTGCTGTGTAACAGCCCTGCGCACCGGAGCCAACCATTATGAGAGAGGAAAGGAGAGGGAGAGAGAGAGAGAGAGAGGCGGCAGAGATGCAAGCAATAGGGGGAGGGGTGGAAAAAGGAGAGAGGAGGAGAGTGTGATTGTGTGTGTGTGAGAGTGTGTGTGTGGATGGATGGATAGTAGCCTACCACCGGGCTGAGCTGCCGCTGCTAGAGGAGCGCACACACACACACACACACACACACACTCTCTCTCTCTCTCTCTCTCTGGAGGAGAGTGTGTGAGCAGCCAGTCAGTCAGTGTGAGTGTGTGAGCCATGTTGGATGTGAATGAACGGGAGGAAAGATGCGCCGCTCCTAAGGCTCAGACCTCCAGCTCCACGGACCACAGCGGGTAGATGCCAACTCTCCGGGCCGACGGAGAGACGGGGGAGCCTGGGGGAAGGTGTCGGGCGGTGCCGGCGGTCCTGGAACTGGAACTGGCCACCTAGTCGGAACGAGGGAGAGAGAGAAGTGACGGGGAGAGGGCAAGGCGCGCTGAGAGAGAAAGAGAGAGAATAGGTGGAAGAGGGAGAAAGGAGGAGAGAGACAGAGAAAGGAAGAGACTAAATGGCTGCACCGCTCTCGGGCTTCACCCCGCTCCTGCTCTCGTCTCTGCTTCTCCACCTGCTTCTCCCCGGCCCTTTGTTCAGCCTCACCCCGGGGACGGGGAACACAGGAGGGGCTGCCGACCGATGGACCCCGGGTCTCTGCTACCGAGACGCCGGTAAAGTGAGCCAGAAGCAACAGCAGCAGCGGCGGCGGTGCGAGGGACCAGGGGAGTCGCCGAGTGGCAGCTGGTATCTACGCCCAGGCAGGTGGACCGTAGAGCGGATACAGACTGAGGGATGCTGTGGAGGGACGCGGGGAGGAGATCAACGGGATGGAGAGAGAGGGACACGGGAGGAGAGACTGAAAAGAGTCGGGACGGTTTGGAGGAGTGGAGACGATCCTCCGGCACCACCACCACCACCTCCTCCTCCTCCTCCTCCTCTCCACCCAGGTATTTGGAGCAGGTCGAGCTCGGATGGCGTCTGCTCAGGAGAGGGAGTGGAGAAAGGGAGGGTGAGGAGGAAGGGCGTTGTTTCACCTCCCGCTTCACCTGCTTTCACCTCGTCGCCGGTTCAGAACGGAAAGAAACGGCCAGTACAAAGGACTAGAGCGTGCGCGCATCGGTGTCCGGCGTCAAGGCCACACCTCACCAAACGTGGCGCCGCCGGAGCCTTTGTGCGCGCCTCTGGCCTGTGCAGGGCACCCGGAAGTGGAGGGAGGAGAGGGGGAGAGGTGTTGGATACACGGTGCTCCCTGACACCTGAGCATCTCTGCTGCTTCAGCCCCGACAAACGAGCCCCCTCCGCGGCCAACAGCCCCTCACCTGGCCCCGCGCCAACCGGTTGCTCTTGTTGCATCCACCCTCTCTCTGGATACAGTTCAGCACATGATGCGGCTCCAGACTCCACCTTCAGATCCAACCCCCCCCTCACAGAGAGTCCGGACTGTATCCAGAGGTCACACCTGGACCACACGTGTCTTTTCTCCTCTTGTGGTTCCTCCCAGACCCGCAGCACAGAGGAGGTCCAGCCTCCCCCAGCTCTCAGGAGCAGCGTGGCCTGTGACGGTGACGGGGGCTCAGCCAGCGTGGACAGGGGGGGCGGTAATTGTTCTCATTTGGGCAGGCACAATGCTATCGATCCCAGCAGCAGAGGGGAGGGGGGTGGTGAGAGCTGTTTGAACGGGTGCATGAGGGGAAAGGAGGAGGAGAGGGGGACGAGGAGTGGGGGAGGTGAGGAGGAGGGGGAGGAAGCGTACAGGTGTAACCCCGGTACCAGGGGGCACCTGGGTCGTTGTGGGCCCCCTCTCCATGATGGGAAAGCTGTGTGTAACCACGCCAGAATTATGGAAGGAGGGAGGGTGAGGGATGATGGGAGACGGGGGGAGGGTGGAGGGGGGGTGAACCAAGGCAACAAACACATTAATTTATCTAATTATCCGGATGATGATTTGGCTTTTCTGATTGTGACGCTCCCCCGTCAGACTGAGGAGGAGCTGCAGCCCCCGGCACAGAGCACACAGGCCCGGGGAGAGGGCAGGGAGGCTGCCGGTGGGGGCTTCGGTTGTTTGGACAGAATAGAAACGGGGGGTGGATATGTGGCCGGGTTTATGGTCCCCGGGGGAGGCGTAGCTCAGAGGAATCTCCCCATCCAATTTACCCCCAGCAACACGACCGAAACGCGCGGCCGATGTTTTCTATCCGGCAAAAGCGCAATTCCTAAAATCTCATCACACCCCTCTCCCCCTCCCCCCCACACACGGAACCAGACAGGAAGTAGAAAACTGTCCGAACCGTCTCGTGCTGAAGCAGGAGGAGCCACTTCAGAGCCGCCGCCTCCCGGTGACTCAGGACTTTCCCCCGGTAAATCTCCCGGTGTTGAGTCTCTCTCTCTGCCTGAGATCAACCTGACCACATGGCGGGAGTACTCCCCACCTTCTGCTCACCCCCCCTCTGAGGAGGAAGGTGTGATTTCAGCACCATGGACAGCTCCCACTGACTCTGAGCGCGCGCTTCTGTGGAGCCAGTTCAACAGCAACAACAACAACAACAACGAGGGGGGGGCAGGTGACGGTCACAGTCACGAGTCTGAGGTACAGAACAGGAAGAGGAATACTCCGTGGCGCGAACAGACAGAGGGGGGGCGAGCAGAGCGCGCGGACACCGTCTCCACCGACTGCTCCGTGCACGTGCAATTAAAACCCGGTGAGCAAGTGCCATCAGAGCCGGGAGGTGTCAGACTGTCAGAGAGGCGGCAGATGGGGGGCGAGGCAGAGAGAAAGGGAGAGGGCTTGGAGGGGTCCACTGCTGCTGCTGCTGCTGCTGCTGCTGCTGCTGGAGGAGGAAAATTACAGGTGGGGGAGGGCGAAGGAGAGGCGCTGCTGAGAGGAGGGACAGAACCAGAGGGAGAGGAGGAGGAGGAGAGGGAAGATGGAGTAACAAAGGCGAGTCAGGCAGAGGAGAGAGAGGCAGAGGGAGGGAAGGGTCAGGATGGGGGCAATAGCAGCACCAGCATCTCACAGCCAGAGAGAGAGAGAGGGAAGAAAGAGAGCCGGGCGGATGAAAGCCACGAGGGGGGAGAGGTGGAGGGAGAGGAGGATGTGGGGAGGCCCAGCTCAAGGGGAGAGAGGAGCCTGGAGCGAGTGATAATAGTAGCAGATGATGAAAGCTCGCAGGGGGAGAGGGAGAGGAGGCTCCTGATGCCCTGGCCTCGCTCTCGACGTGCCGCCAACAGACACCCCCATTTCTCCCAGTACAACTACCAGGTGCAGGTGGCAGAGAACCAGCCCCCCGGCACCTCCGTCATCGTCATGGCCGCCTCCGACCCGGACCCAGGCGACGCGGGCAGAGTGAGCTTCAGCATGGCTCCGCTGATGAACAGTCGCTCCTCCGACTACTTCCACATCCACCCAGACACCGGCCTCATCACCACCACCCAGATCCTGGACCGGGAGCACATGGACCTGCATTACTTCCGGGTCACGGCCACTGATAACGGCTCCCCCCGCCTCTCCGGCACCACGATGGTGGCCATCACTGTGTCGGACCGGAACGACCACTCTCCTATCTTTGAGCAGTCGGAGTACAGGGAGACCATCAGGGAGAACGTGGAGGAGGGGTATCCCATCCTACAGCTCAGGGCCACAGACTCAGACTCCCCCTCCAACGCCAACATCCGCTACCGGTTCATCGGTGACACGGCGGCGATTGCGCGATCGGCCTTTGAGATCGACCCGCGCTCTGGCCTCATTACGACCCGGGGGGCGGTGGACCGGGAAACCAACGAGCACTACACTCTGCAGGTGGAGGCCAGCGACCAGGGGAAGGATCCCGGTCCACGCTCCGCCACCGTCAAGGTCTTTATCACCGTGCTGGATGAAAACGACAACGTGCCTCAGTTCAGTGAGAAGCGCTACGTGGTGGCGGTGAAAGAGGACGTCCGGCCTCACTCTGAGATCCTGCGTGTGAGCGCCACAGACCGGGACAAGGACAGTAACGCAGCCGTTCACTACAACATCATCAGTGGTAACAGCCGCGGGCAGTTCTCCATCGACAGCGTCACAGGTGAGATCCAGGTGGTGGCTCCTCTGGACTACGAGGCCGAACGGGAGTACACGCTCCGGGTTCGTGCTCAGGACAATGGCCGCCCCCCCCTCTCCAACAACACTGGGATTGTCAGCGTTCAGGTGACGGACGTCAACGACAACCCACCCATCTTTGTCTCCACGCCGTTCCAGGCATCTGTGCTGGAGAGCGCCCCGATCGGTAGCTCCATCCTCCACATCCAGGCCATAGACACAGACTCAGGTGATAACGCCCGCCTGGAGTACAGGTTAACTGGCACCAGCTCCGACACGCCCTTCATCATCAACTCCGCCACAGGCTGGGTCACCGTCAGCTCCATCCTGGACCGGGAGTCTGTGGAGCACTACTTCTTTGGCGTGGAGGCGAGGGACTACGGCATGCCGCCTCTCTCCGCTACAGCCAGTGTCACTATCACGGTGATGGACGTCAATGACAACCGCCCCGAGTTCCTACAGAAGGAGTACTACTCTCGCCTCAATGAGGACGCTTCTGTGGGCACCAGCGTGGTGACTGTCACAGCGGTGGACCGTGACGTCAACAGCGCGGTGACCTATCAGATCACCGGAGGAAACACCAGAAATCGCTTCGCCATCAGCACAGCCGGAGGGGCGGGACTTCTCTCGCTTGCCCTCCCATTGGACTACAAACAGGAGCGGCGTTACGTCCTGACGGTCACTGCCTCGGACCGCACACTCCACGACACCTGTCAGGTGCACATCAACATCACAGACGCTAACACGCACCGGCCTGTTTTCCAGAGCGCCCACTACTCTGTCAGTGTGAACGAAGACCGGCCTCCCGGCAGCACCGTGGTCGTGATCAGCGCCACTGATGATGATGTCGGCGAAAACGCCCGAATCACCTACTTCCTGGAGGACAATATCCCACAGTTCCGCATTGACCCAGCGAGCGGGGCCATAACGCTGCAGGCGGAGCTGGACTACGAGGACCAGATGACCTACACTCTGGCCATCACCGCTAAAGACAACGGCATCCCACAGAAATCAGACACCACGTACGTCGAGGTGAACGTCAACGACGTCAACGACAACGCGCCTCAGTTCCTCAGCCCCAGGTATCAGGGGACAGTGAGTGAAGACGCCCCTCCCTTCACCAGCGTCCTCCAGATCTCAGCCACAGACCGCGACGCCCACGCCAACGGCCGAGTTCAGTACACCTTCCAGAACGGCGAGGACGGCGATGGAGATTTCACCATTGAACCTACGTCCGGCATCGTCCGGACTGTGCGGCGTTTGGACCGTGAGAGCGTGCCCTTCTATGAGCTCACCGCCTATGCCGTCGACCGTGGCGTGCCCCCTCAGCGGACCCCCGTCCACATCCAGGTGACAGTTCTGGACGTGAATGACAACGCCCCTGTGTTCCCCGCTGATGACTTTGAAGTTCTGGTGAAGGAGAACAGTGCGGTGGGCTCTGTGGTGGCCCAGATCACCGCCACCGACCCGGACGAAGGCGCCAACGCTCAGATCATGTACCAGATCGTGGAGGGAAACATCCCTGAGATCTTCCAGATGGACATCTTCTCCGGGGAGCTCACGTCGCTCATCGATCTGGACTACGAGGCCCGAAACGAGTACGTGATCGTGGTCCAGGCCACCTCCGCACCTCTGGTCAGCAGAGCCACGGTGCGGATCCGACTGGTGGACCAGAACGACAACCGGCCCACTCTGCAGGACTTCCAGATCATTTTCAACAACTTCGTGTCCAACCGCTCCAACAGTTTCCCCAGCGGGGTGATAGGGAGGGTCCCCGCCCACGACCCCGACGTGTCGGACCGGCTGTACTACACCATCGACCGCGGCAACGAGCTTCACCTGCTGCTCCTGAATCACACCAGCGGAGAGATCCGACTGAGCCGAAAACTGGATAACAACAGGCCTCTGGTGGCTCCCATGCTGATCTCCGTCACGGGTAAGAGACCATGGAGGGAGTGTGAGTGTGTGTGTGTGTGTGTTTCCCCTGTAGCTTCATTCACTGTAACAAATACTGTGAAGATAAGGACTCAGACTCCACAGGTCTGAGGTGATAAGGCTGGATGCTGTTGGGAGCTGTTGCTTCACTTTGTCTCTTTCTCTTGACTCGAGTGTGTGTGAACGGATCAGTTTGAGTTTCTGAAACTTGAGGCGCTCTGTGAAGCTGATCGTGTGTGTGAAAGAAAAGCTGATTGAATGAGCGAGAGAGAAAATGAGATCTGTTAGACGTCAACCTCTCGTACCTGAGCCCCTGAAGGAAAAGGCTCATGGGAGAAACTGTGTTTGTGGCAGAACCACAGAGGGTGACGGAGTGAGACTCAGCTGAGAGATAAACAATTGACAGATTGATGCGAGTCGGTTTAGCAGCGTCTCGGAGAGAGAAAGGTGTAACGCTCAGCGTGAGGAGACGTGACGTACGTCTCACAGGAGAGCAAAAACCTGAAGCTGCTTGTTTCAGTGACACGGTGATATCATTATTATTAATAAGTTTTCCATATTAAATGATTCAGTCTGGTTTATGAGACGTGCTGTTGGAGGCAGCGACAGTTTCCGATCAATATTGTAGCACCGCCCACACTCTGTGATTGATAGGTGATCTGGGCTAAGAGCGGTCCAGGTTGCCATGGCGATTTTGTGTAAAAAAAAAAAAAAAAAATTAAAGAAAATCTCTTTCGCAGGGAAACAAGGAAACACTGACTGCTGTCAGCGGCTGCTTCCTGTTTAATGTGTGTGGTGTTTCCTCATGAAACTGCTTCATCTCACTGTGAATCTGTTGGTTATTAATGTGGATGGAAACACAGGAAATTATCAATTTACATTTATATTTTATATGTTTAATAGTCAAGTGCCCATTTCACAGGGTCAGCCATCTTTATTACTGTAACTGGAAAGTTTTAATATCATAATTACATTATGAGAAATTCAATAATTAATGTAAAGTATTTATTGACTTTATGATAAATGCATTTTATTTTATTTTAATTTGTTTCTCCACACGAATATAATTATTCATCCATATTTTTCCATCCTGTGAATACATTCATTTAGAATCTGGACTTTTTGAATTAAAGTCAATTTCATTTAGATTTTTTTAGGTGTATTTTGTTGTTTATTTGTTTGTATTTACAGACTTTAAGATAAAAGCTTCCTAAAAGCTTTACAGAGCTTCACCGACAGTGATCACATGATCAAAGCCTCAGAGGCCGAGCGAGGGAAAACGAGAGCAGCATTGTTGCTTTGAAAGTCTGGGTAGTGGTTACTGATGGGTTGTTGTTTGTTGTGTTGTTTGTTGTGTTGTTTGTTGTGTTTGTATTGTCAGGAAGCTTTAATGGCTCGGGACTGTGTGTGACCTGCTTCCCTATTTACACTGTTTTTATACCAGCAGCTTCAAAACATATTCATTTAGTTGAGGGTGAGTGAGTGAGTGAGTGAGTGAGTGAGTGAGTGAGTATAAATGCTGTGTCTCTGTGTCTTTGTCTCCATCTGTCTCTTCTTCTTCTCTCAGCTCAGACGTAGATTCATTTCCAATTTTCTTGCTATTTCTCTCTATGAAAGTATTTACCCCCCCACCCCCCCCCCCCCCCGGCTCCAGATGTGACAGTATGAGATATAATGAAACAACAGTGAGCTGGAGTCGGCCTCGGAGCAAAGCTGTCACTTTCATTGTGAGCTGTGTGTTATCTTTGACTACCCGTCCCTCCTCTAACCGTCACTGTCTTTCTCTCCTTTATTCCTCCTGTCTTTGGATGGATGGATGAATTCTTCTCTTTCATTCCTTACATTTCTCTCTCTTCTTTTTCATCATTTTTCCATCATGTTTCTATTTTCTCCTCCTTTTCCGTCTTTCTTTTCTTCTTCTCTTCTCCTCATGTCCTTGTATCCAGTCACCTGCTCTCTCTCTCCTTTTTCTTTTCCTTTCTTGCACTCAGTGATCCCTCCTTCCCTCCTTCCCTCCTTCCCTCATTCCCTCCTTCCCTCATTCCCTCCTTCCCTCCTTCCCTCCTTCCCTCATTCCCTCCTTCCCTCATTCCCTCCTTCCCTCCTTCCCTCCTTCCACTCTTCCCTGTAATCCTCTCATAACTCTCACAGGCTGTTTCTCTTCACTTCTGCTCCTCCTTCCTCTTTTCCTCTCTTATTTCCTCTGTGTGTGTGTGTGTGTGTGTGTGTGTGTGTGTTGCAGGCATGTGTTTGTATTTACAGTGTGTGTGTGTTTGAATAATGTTTTCTTGTAGCAGAAAGATTTGTGCGTTTGTGCGTGACGTGTGTTTGCACACAGTTCTGTGTGTGTGTATATATGTTTGTGTGTGTGTGTGTATATGTGTGTGTGTGTGTGTGTATATGTGTGTGTGTGTGTGTGTATATGTGTGTGTGTGTGTGTGTGTGTGTGTGTATATATGTTTGTGTGTGTGTGTGTGTATATGTGTGTGTGTGTATATATGTGTGTGTGTGTCTGTGTGTGTGTGTGTCTGTGTGTCTGTGTGTGTGTGTGTCTGTGTGTGTGTGTGTCTGTGTGTGTGTGTGTGTGTGTGTGTGTACTCTCAGGTGGTTCAAAGCATTTCACTTGAGACTGTATTCCTGTCTATGCAATGAATAATATCTGTGCACACCAGAGCTGGGACTCCTGTCTCTCTCTCTCTTTTACTTCCTCACTATTTCACGCTTCCTTCCTTCACTTCCTCTCTCTGTCTCCTGTTTCCTCTCCTCTCTCCTCTCTCCTCTCTCCTACGCTCTGTTATTTCTGTCTGTGACACTTAGTTCCAGATTATTGATTCTCAGGATAATTCACATATTTATGGAGCATAGAGATTAAACACAGCATCCACACACACACACACACACACACATATGAAACTGGCTTTTGGGCCAGCTGGGTGAGAGAAAAAGTAATTTCAGCTTGGCACCCCGAGCAGCGTCAGCTCAAGGTGCCCTTCAGCAAATCTGCCCCCGACTGCTGGAGAGTCCAGACTGGGGCTGAACTGGTGAACTCCCAGTTGTGACTGTGGAGCAGAAACATGAGGCGAACTGGACGTCACTCAGTAAATGAAGGTTGAAACAAAGACTCTGGTGTTTTTCACAGACGGCGCTCCGACGCGTCACAGAGGGAAAACAGTCAAACAATGACGTGAATGAAGCTGAATGAATGTGGCTGCTTCCGGTCCTGGTTCAGGTCCTGGTCCAGGTTCAGGTCCTGGTTCAGGTCCTGGTCCTGGTCCTGGTCCTGGTTCAGGTCCTGGTCCTGGTCCTGGTCCTGGTTCAGGTCCTGGTCCTGGTCCTGGTTCTGGTCCTGGTCCTGGTTCAGGTCCTGGTCCAGGTTCAGGTCCTGGTCCTGGTTGTGGTCCTGGTTCAGGTCCTGGTCCTGGTCCTGGTTCTGGTCCTGGTCCTGGTCCTGGTTCTGGTCCTGGTCCTGGTTCAGGTCCTGGTCCTGGTTCTGGTCCTGGTTCTGGTCCTGGTCCTGGTCCAGGTTCAGTCTGCCTCACTGTCTCTGTCGGGACTCACTGGGACACTTGAATATAACAGTCAACATTAATGTCAGTAATAACGGCTTCTCCTCCTGTGACGAGTCACGGCTGTGAAAACAGAGCAGCTGATTGGTCGATTCCACTTCACTTTCCTTTTACAAAAACAAACATAAACATAGAAATGTAAGGACATAAGAAACATGAAAGTGAAGGTATCTGTGATGTCGCCCACACACCGGCTGGAGAGGTTCATCACTGACTGCAGTTTCCTGTTTGGTTTTAAATAAATGAAAATATAAAAGAATTTCTAATATAGTTAAATAATGGAGTCACGTCTGAAACGCTCACAAGAGCCAATGTTTGTCCTCGTGAGTGACGCCTCTCGTTAACCAGGGGTTAATACAAAAATACAGCAATATGACATCATCACTCATGACTGTGACGTCTTCAATACATTTAAATATCTTAATGATCAGATCTGACGGAGAAATTTAATGAACTCAAACGAAGACGCTGATAAAGACGAGAAGCAAAACACACTGAAGATGTTGGAGAATATATGAGAGCTGCAGACTGTGTGTGTGTGTGTGTGTGTGTGTGTGTGTGTGTGTGTGTGTGTGTGTGTGTGTGTGTGTGTGTGTGTCTGAGAGTGTGTGAGTGTGAGAGAGAGAGTGTGTGTGTGCACAATGTCTGGCACATCTCCCTGCCCGGCCAAGCCCTACTTCTTCTTCTCCTCCGGCTAACAACCTCCCAGGAGGAGCCTCCACACTCCCTCTGTCCTCCTCCTCCTCCTGTGCTCCTNTGTGTGTGTGTGTGGGTGTGTGTGTGTGTGTGTGTGTGTGTGTGTGTGTGTGTGTGTGTGTGTGACAGGTCAGTGCACCATGAGCTGACTTCCATATAGAACATATAGGTCATTGCACTGATGGTAGAACAGTAGCAGTGAATGTGTTGGTTAGTGCGCTGCTGCTTCCTTCAACTAAAGCATTTACATGTGGGTCAGCTGAGAAAGGCCCCCCCCCCCAGGATTATTCTCATTATCATCTCTCAGTTCATATTAATGTGTTTTTACTCATTATTACCAGTTGTATTCCTGTTGATGTCACAGTGAGAAGCCACAGGAGTGTAAAGCGTTCACTTCATTACATATATAATAATTACCTCGTTAATTCAGGAAAACAGGATTTTCTTTATTTTTTTAAGAAAGCTTTTCTCAGAATTTTGTTCATCCTGTTTTTCTGAATTAATGAGATTCTTATAGATTCTTTAGTTTCAGGTGAATGCATTGATCTTCCATGAGAAACCATCATGTCTCTTTTCCTACGTCGAGCTTCTCTCCTCGTCCTTATATAAACTGTGTACAGTCTGTAGTGGTGAGGAAGCCGAGAGTTTAAAGCAGGGGAGCGAACAGTGACTGTAAATGTCATGAACCAGAACCCCCCCCCCCAGGGCCCACACAAAGTGGTTTTATATAAAAGGTCTTTCAGAAGCTGTGTGTGTGTGTGTGTGTGTGTGTGTGTGAGTGAGTGTGTGTGTGTGTGTGTGAGTGTGTGAGTGTGTGTGTGAGCGTGTGTGTGTGAGTGACTGTGTGTGTGTGTGTGTGAGCGTGTGTGTGTGAGTGAGTGAGTGTGTGAGTGTGTGTGTGTGTGTGTGTGTTTACAGCTCAGTGTTTGATACTCTGCAGGTTTTATATTGTTTACTGTGAAAGTTAATATCTAACATGTGCAGCTCAGCACAGATGAACATTAGTTCATATATTTTATCTCCATACTGTTTCTACAGCCTCCTGTACATTAACTATATACCAGCAGCTACTGATGCTAACATCAACACTTCCTGCTGCAATTAATGAGAAAATCTGACGGCTCCATTAAAGTAAACGACCACTCTATTTATTTTTCTGTCATTAAACATTGACTCCCACTCTGTCCATCTAACGCTGGCGCCTGGAGTCATGGAGGGAGACTTCTGGAACAGACCGGACGACGTTTAACTTCTTCCTCCTACGATACAAACACACCAACTGACGAGATGTTGAAGAGTCGGGTTAACGCCACCTGAACTCGCACCGACAGGAAACACTTTGAATCTGATTCTGTCCAAAACTTACAAACAAGATGCTGAAGATCCAAAGTGAGGAGAATCGGGAGGAGTCAAGCAGACGAGCTGACTCAGCCAACAGGAGCACAGAGACTAAATACACAGCAGGTGAAACACGGGGGGGCGGGGCAGACGACGGCTGAAAGTCTTTGTTCTGCTGAAGCTTCAGACTGAGAGAAAAGACCTTTAGTTTCTGAGCAGCTTCATGATCAGAGTGAGGAGAGGAGCTTCACTGCTTCCTCTCTCCTTTAGGAAACACTGGAGCTTCCTTTACCAAAGGAAAGGAGACATGCCGTCCCACAATGCCTTGCTGCAGCAACATTTAAAACCACAGCAGAGCCACATACATGTAGAAACATCAGAGCAGCTGTTTCTGTCTGATGGACTGAAGCTCAGATCCATAAATATAGATTCATTCTCTTTAAATCAGTCAGGAGTCGCCATGAAGAACGAGCTGATGAATCTATAGTTACATCATCATCATCATCGTCATCATCATCACAACTTGATACTATAGTCTATACATTCATGTTGTTTAACTGAATTGTGAAAAGAAACGTCTACTTTACAGCTGCTGAGGAAAGGAGGTTATTACAAGCACTAGAGAGGGAAACGAGACAAAGACAGGAAGGAAAATAACACAAGAGCAATAATAGTTAGTCATTTCAAAATAAAACAGGAAGTTAAGGAAAAGTCCAAACATTAAGAGTCAAAAAGTGTCCACAGAAAAGGTCAGAGCATCACAGTGACTCAGCTCTTCCTACAGAAAAACACATGTACACTTTACCCGCACAGGAAACTTCATCAGTCCATTAGAATCCATTAGACTCCACTTCCTGTCCTGTCAGGAGCTGAATGAGACGTAGCGGAGAGGTGGAGGTCTGGGCCTCGAACCCTAACCCTAACCCTAACCCTAACCTCAGCAGTTTTACATCTTGTTTTTAAACTCAGGTTCAGGTGGCTGTGATCTGACGGCAGATACTGGGAACAAGGAGCGTCATGGCAACAACCCCCTCCCTGAATGGTTTATGAACATGTGGTCTGTATTTACATTAAAATAAAAACTACACAGAAACAGATCAAAGATTAAAAGAAAGTAAAATTTAGGAAGTTGTTCGTTCAGAGAAAAGAGAAAATGAAAAGGTTGTTATTCAGTAGATCTACCTGTGCTGCAGTCTCACCTTTGGTCCTTGTTTTCACATGTAAAACCAGCTACAGCAGTAAGATGCTTCCTGTCCCATGATGCCTCAGGTTTAACAACCTAACGATGTAAGGCCCGTGATGTTAACGAGCCAGCAGGTTTTCATTAGAGATCCCAGTGGCTGCTGGAGGGTTATAGTTTACTGCGTATTACTGACACACGGAGGTGGAAAAGCTCCTGATCTGTGTGTGTTGGAGGCATGAAATCCACACAGTAGGAAACGTGTTGCCGTGGACGACATGAAGTGATGCGAGCTGCAGATCAGACGACAGAGGACAGTGACTCATGTGGATTATTATATTTTCACTCATGCTTCAGGCGTCTGACTCTGATGACCTGTTGTCTGCTCACTGATCCGCCTCCTGTGTGTCCGTCTGATAGACCCCTCCCCTCTCAACCAATCAGATGCCTAAATCAGTCGTCTTGGAAACGCAGCCTCTGAGATCGCACATCAGAATTATCTAATGAGTTCAGGCAGAGATTGTTGGGGACGTGTCCCTGCGCCCTGGGTGAGATTATAACCAGCTCCAGTATCTGTTTAAATCTGTGGATCAGAACATGAATGTGATATTATTCAGGGGTTTGAGCTCAGTGAAGGTCGGAGGTTTTAGGTGGAGCTGTCTGACACTAACACCGAGCTGAGAGCTTGATACGAGACGCAGCTTGTGTTAAAGGGACAGTGTCCTCGCAGCTGAAGTCAGTGGATTCTGTTATTTCATGCATATGGATGAAAGAATGAAGGAGAGTCGGAGAGTGACAGTTAAACGTCCTGATAAAGTGTCTGTCTTTGAGCTTCCTGTTCTTTACTGGAAATGCCACGTTGCTCTGCAGCTGCTCCGTACAAACACAGCTCCCTTCACACGTCTGTCTCCACGATAACAACGTGGTCTGACTGACAGGGTGGCTGCTGGGAGATATAGAGCTGAGAGAAGGCAGTGTGATGCACAGGGGAAAGTTCAGGTCTCCATGAGTGAATATTTTGACGGGATGTTTCAGGGAATCGAGAGCAGAACAAACTGTTCCTGCTGAGAGATGCAGTTGGTCTGAGAAACCTGTGGATCAGTCGTCACCTGCGTCTCTCAGCAGGCTGATATGAACAATGTGAACATGATAAAACACAGAAGTCAAGGTTTTAAAACCTTAATATCATCAAACAATCACCGAATATCTGACTGTCCTGAAGCCAGGTTGAGTTCCACTTCCTGTTTGAGGCAGTGAACTGTAGATTCTTCTTCTGTGATGATGAAGTGTCTGAGGTTCGTTCCTCGTCCAGGTTCTTCCTCAGTTTTTCTTCTTTGTTAAAGCAGATGCTGCATTTTTTTAAAAATCCCAAACTTATTTATGACTCACCAGCTCAAAGTTCTGCACCTGGTTCTTCTGCAGCAGAGTCATAGAACTGATCACATCACTTAGTTGTATTATGCAGGAATATATATGAAAACATATTCATCCTGCAAAATGGATCACAGGGAAAATATCCAAATCTTTGCTGCAGAGAGTTTCAGTTCAGAATACCTTCACAACTTACTGGACCATTATATTACATTATATTATATTATATCATAATGTTTGTGATCAACCTCCAGCAGCTCACAGGATGTTTTGTGCTTTGAATGTTGGCTGATATTTATACGTTACATTAACATGACTGAAGTTTTCAAAAAGACGGAGACTGCAGCACATGAGCAGAGAAACTCCACAACACAGAGTAACGACACAAGGACTAAAGTCTTTTATCTTATAAAAGTCTGAGGATGATTCATCAAAAGTTTATTTCAGTGTGTCAGTAACAGCTGTTTTTAAAACAACAGAGACACAAACACATTAGAAAGTGAAGTGTCTGACACACTGAGACGTACAGTCAGAGGTAATTACCCAGAGAGCACTTCTCCTGACCTCAGGACATCAAAGAGCCACATGCTGAAAGATTCATGGAAATATAAGTGTTCATAAATCAGATTTTTGTGTGTTTGTGTTTGTTTGTTGTTCTGAGGCTGATGACGGGGGTTCAGTCACCAGGGAGACTGGAACCTGTTTAGCATCGAGTCGTCAGTAAATCTTTCGCACATTAGCTTCATGGCAGTAACATGAGGAGCAGGACGCTGACTCGTCTCTGCTGCTCTGAGACTGTGGGACAGAGGACGAGGTTTGACTCAGGTCGTTGTGACAGTAACCAGGTGTTTGTTTGACATGTGACACGTCAGCGTCTCGTCAACGCGTTGTCCACGTGGCTGAGAGATGCAGCCATCTTTGAGCTGGTGTTTCCTTTGTTCTGGTCACGTGTTCCATGGATCGTACAGGAAAACATCACATGACTGTTGAGAGTGTGAGCTCAGGTGATTGTTGTTTATAAGTTATAGATATTTCACAATCAGTCTGGACTTGCATGATAGAGTGTGATGGAGCGTGAACTCTGGGTTCTGGTCTTTGTGGACCAGGTCTGACCTCGGGTTCCTTCAGATCCGGTTTCTTCTCTCTCCTGTGCGTCTGTTTTGAATTGTGTCCTGAGATTTCTACTGTGACACCAGCTTCTCTGCGGTGATCCATGATCCATGATTCATCTTATCTGGTCTCATCGGACGGAGGGGCGGCCTGACGGCGGCCATCTTTATATTTATTTATGAAGTTGGAACAGGTGTCTGTAACTAAAGGATGGACGACCTGATGTTACATCATCATTTACTCTTGTGTTGTCCTGGTTGTTGTTTGATTTAAAAGATAAATATATATAATGTGTATATGTATATTTATAAAGTATATTATACTGTATTATAATATATTATAATATACATATAACTTGTAACAGTGGAGTGTAGATCTAGAGGATGTAGCAGCTAACTGAACCTGACTCATTCTGATCAGGGTTTCCTCTCTCATAACTTCATAACTGTCAACATTAATAATTGTATTTCAGATGTTGTTCTGTGTGTGTGTGTGTGTGTGTGTGTGTGTGTGTGTGTGTGTGTGTGTGTGTGTGTGTGTGTGTGTGTGTGAGTGTGTGTGTGTGTGTGTGTGTGTGTGTGTGTGTGTGTGTGTGTGTGTGTGTGTGTGTGTGTGTGTGTGGGTGTGTGCGTGTGTATGTGAGAGTGTTGTACTCACTCTGTGTGAGCAGCTGGGAGATGGNTGTAACAGTGGAGTGTAGATCTAGAGGATGTAGCAGCTAACTGAACCTGACTCATTCTGATCAGGGTTTCCTCTCTCATAACTTCATAACTGTCAACATTAATAATTGTATTTCAGATGTTGTTCTGTGTGTGTGTGTGTGTGTGTGTGTGTGTGTGTGTGTGTGTGTTTGTGTGTGTGTGTGAGTGTGTGTGTGTGTGTGTGTGTGTGTGTGTGTGTGTGTGTGTGTGTGTGTGTGAGTGTGTGTGTGTGTGTGTGTGTGTGTGTGTGTGTGTGTTCACAGGAAGCCTTTGTACTGAGCAGATATTACTGCTGCACTGTTACACTGAACCACCGGAGCAATTGTTTGGAGACTGTAGATGTGGGATGTTTAGAGGGAACAGGAGGTCGTCGGCTTCACACAAACTTAGAGAAACTCTCGTCTGCAGCAACAGTCGCATCACAGGGTTGACTCTCTGTCTCTGTTCGTGTCCACAGCTGCACAGGTTGTGTGTGAGTCTCTGCAGACAGGACAGAGACGGCAAACAGCTGCTGACTGATGTCACGTCTGCATGTCAGAGGTCACACTGTGGATTTGTTTACAGCACAATAGACACGAGAGTGTGTGTCACTGTGATACGGACGGAAAGTGAGTCTTTACATACCAGAGGCTTTCTGTGGGAGTCAAGTGTATCTGCTTTAATGTAAAGGATTAGAGCCTCTGCTGTAAAAGGAGGGTTTAAACAGTTATGTGTGTGTGTGTGTGTGTGTGTGTGTGTGTGTGTGTGTGTGTGTGTGTGTTTTTCTGCTCTGTTCTACTTTAACGAGTGTCCAGACCTCAGGGGTAGAACGGCTTTAAAAGACAAACAGAGCGGAGAAATCAGCTGTAAGCCTGTTTGTGTGTGCGTGCGTGTGTGTGTGTGTGTGCAGGCTTGTGTGTGTGCGTGTGTGCGTGTGTGCGTGTGTGTGCTTGTGCGTGTGTGTGTGTGCGTGTGTGTGTGTGTGTGCGTGCAGGCTTGTGTGTGTGTGTGTGTGCGTGCGTGCAGGCTTGTTGTGTGGTGTGATGTGTGCGGGTGCGTGCGTGCAAGGCTGTGTGTGTGTGTGTGTGTGTGTCTGTGTGTGTGTGTGTGTGTGTGTGTGTGTGTGTGTGTGTGTGTGTGTGTGTGTGCGTGATGTGTGTGTGTGTGTGCGTGTGTGTGTGTTGTAATGATGCGTATGCAGTGTTGTTATTATGATGTTTAATATGCGGCCTCCCTCCTCGTCGTCCCTTCACTCGTTGACAGGTCAGTGTGTTGGGAGTGTGAGTCTGTTCTTACCTTCCTCTCTCTCTGGGAGCTGCTGTCATTATTTTTAGGGACGCTCCTTCTGGCTGCGTTCACAACTTCAAACGTTGTGTGTGTTTTAACCGTGTGTTCGGCGGTCACTGTGCTGATTTGTTCTCTGACCTGAGGCCGACCTTTGCAGCTGAAAACATTTGAAAATCCGACGTGCTCCTCGTGTCTGATCGGGGCTGATGGAGGACGGCGGACGCCGAGGGGAGGCGGGAGGAGGCCAGACAAAGGGATGTGACAACACGGTGTGAAATGGGATTTAAACCCATGTGATTGTGCACAGACTGTGAACTAACGGGCTGAAGGCACCATGACACAGTGTGGTGTGTTTCAGACCGGCGGCTCTCGGCTTTTGTTCTGTGTAAATCCAATTTGAGTGTTTTTGGTCTCTGCATGCTGGATGTAACGCGTCTCATTTAATCCCCACTCCTCTCAGCAGCAGGACTGAATACTCAATGAGACTCCTCACCTCGGACGAGTCAGTGAAACACAGACCCAGGGAGGGACTTGAACCTCTGAGCGAGGGACAAAGAGCCAGAGGACGCGCTCCGTGATCCAGTTTCAGATCACATTAATCTCAATGCTGAAACATCGACATCAGCACAGACAGAACACAGATCAGAAGGAGTTCTCAGAGCTGCACCTCGTGAATCATTGACTATGTTCTGCATTCAACAGCTTTTACAGCTGATCTCAGACCAGCTGCAGATACTCCTCCCCTCAGACACACCTGAGTTTACTGGCTTTGTTACGCTCGCTCCTGGACGCCTGTGGGATCAGGATTATGTTACTGGATCCTGTGGACATATAGGACATGTAGGACATATAGGACATGTAGGACATATAGGACATGTAGGAC
>NW_019174538.1:449949-453211 GCF_002260705.1 Seriola dumerili | reverse complement strand
AATAGGACATATAACCTGAAGCCTGAGAGCAGAGACATAACATCTGTCTCCTGAGGCTTTTATTAGTTTCTGACTGCGTCTTCTTCCACCACAACGTCTCACCTGTTAGACTCAGTCACCTTCCTGGATGTTAGTTGTCGAAAAGGCCTGAAGATGTACTATGACACAAAGATTTATTATGATGATTGTATTATTATTATTATCAATCATTATTATTATTTATAAAAACCAAGTTAAAGCTTTTTTTCTCACTGGAGCAGAATCTCCAAACCTGACTGTTTCTTAAAGTTAACAGTCCCAGCGTTAGTGCTTAGTGACCTCCTCCTCCTTCCTCCTCCTCCAGCTTTTAATAATGTTTCTGGGCTGTTTTCAGCTCCAGCTGTGTGGCTTCTATTGTGCACTACTTTGCAGACTATTTCCGTCTGGAGTTTCCAGGAAGCGAGCCTCTGGATGCTCTGACATTCAAGAAGACTGCTGAGTGTGCTATTAGTCAGGCTACCTGCTGCAGAGAGATAGCACTGAACTCCCTCAACCCTTTGAAACGCCAGGGATCCGTGTTCCCACAAAGCGGCCTCGGCAGCCGGAGCGCCTGATCGGAGGCCGGCCTCTCTCTCATGCCATATTGATGTTCGCTCATATCAACGGGACCTGATTCCAGATCAAGTGTGTTTATTCTGAGAGGCTTTTATGATGCCAGCGCCACGCTCTCCTCCCTCTTTGAAGTACGGACACCTGTGGACATATAGGACATATAGGACATATAGGACATGTAGGACATATAGGACATATAGGACATATAGGACATATAACCTGAGCCTGAAGCAGAGACATAAACATCTGTCCTGAGGCTTTTATTAGTTTCTGACTGCGTCTCTTCCACCACACGTCTCACCTGTAGACTCAGTCACCTTCCTGGATGTTTAGTGTCGAAAAGGCCTGAAGATGTAACTATGACACAAAGATTTATTATGATGATGATTATTATTATTATCATCATTATTATTATTTATAAAACCAATTAAAGCTTTTTTTCTCACTGGAGCAGAATCTCCAAACCTGACTGTTTCTTTAAAGTTAAAGTCCAGCGTTAGTGCTTAGTGACCTCCTCCTCCTCCTCCTCCTCCAGCTTTTAATAATGTTTCTGGGCTGTTTTCAGCTCCAGCTGTGGGCTTCTATTGTGCACTACTTTGCAGACTATTTCCGTCTGGATTTCCAGGAAGCGAGCTCTGGATGCTCTGACATTCAAGAAGCTTTGAGTGTGCTATTAGTCAGGCTACCTGCTGCAGAGAGATAGCACTGAACTCCCTCAACCCTTTGAAACGCCAGGGACCGTGTTCCCACAAAGCGCCTCGGAGCCGGAGCGCTGATCGGAGGCCGGCCTCTCTCTCATGCCATATTGATGTTCGCTCATACACGGGACCTGATTCCAGATCAGTGTGTTTATTCTGAGAGGCTTTATGAATGCCAGCGCCACGCTCTCCTCCCTCTTTGAAGTACGGACACGCGGAGGGAAACGTTGGCTGGAAGCCCACAGGAGCTGTGAAAGTGTCTGCCAGTTGTTATTTAGGAAAAGCTTTGTTTTCCCGTGGAGCTAAAGACGCTAAAATAACCTTCCATTTGTGTGTTTTTGAGTGTGGAGGTTATTAATGATTTAATATTTTCATATACGCTGCAGTGGACTGGCAGGGAGAGAGGTGATGCATTAGTTATAACGTCTTGGCTTATTGGAAAAGTTACGGACATGTTCACCTTTACTCACCTTTAATTCATAATTCACAAACCTCCACGGCTCTGAGGTCCCACCTGAGTCTCCATCCACAGACACATTCACAGTGACCTGACGCCTCAGAGACCCAGCAATAATAATA
Organism: Seriola dumerili; assembly: GCF_002260705.1. NCBI lineage: Eukaryota > Metazoa > Chordata > Actinopteri > Carangiformes > Carangidae > Seriola > Seriola dumerili. The sequence goes on along the minus strand of NW_019174538.1, from coordinate 451,343 downwards.
ATGATAATAATGATAATGATGATAAACGTTATTTGTGGAGCACCTTTCATACTTCATACAGTACTTTACAACAGAAAAATGACCTGCACCATGTGCTGCACATGATATAAAACAAACATAAAAACATTCATGTAAAATGAAAAACATTGAAAATATTAATATAAAATGAGATGGAATAATAATGAAATAATAACATCGAGAAAATAAATGAAAGAAATAAATGATTAAAATAAGTTAAAACTGATTACATAGACATCAAACATCAAACATCAATTTAACAGCATTTAAAAGAAGTGCTGAGCAGAATTGCAGATGAAAGGAGAAGAGATAAGTTTCTATGTTTCTGTGAACCAGTCAGCAGCTGCTGCTCTGAGCTCTGCAGCTGGTGTGTTGAGCTGGAACTGACTGAAGCTTCCTGCGTCTCCTCCAGTTACTGGAAGCTTCAACACAGCAGCAGCAGATGATCTCAGTGCTCCTGCAGGTCTGCCCTTAATGAGGGAGGGGGGGTGTGGCTCCTCAGGGGGAGGAGCTTAAATCAGTCTGAATGTAACAGGAAGTCGGTTAGTCACATGATGGAGGACAGAATCATAAAGCATCAGTGTGTGTTGGTCCTTTTCCATCACATATACATTTGCTGGCCCTTCAGTCAACTGATCCTGGTTTAAATATAATCATACTGAATCATTGCTTCGATTGATAAATGATTTGAGTAGTTTGATATAAGTACAGGTGTGTGCAGGTGTCAGACGCTACTGACTGGTGTTTACTTGCTGTTTCTGAAGGACAAATCTCCATGTGATGCTTCCGTGTTCTTTAAAGAGAAACGATGAGGAAGAAGCTGCTTCCTGGACGTCTGTTAAATGGACAAACTCCCCAGAAGAGAAGCTGATACAATAATACATATATTATATTATATTATATTATATTATATCCTATTATACTGTTATCAGTTGTATCAATAGAAAACAAGATACTTTCAACTTAAATTGTGCTTTAAAGTAAAACTGGAAGGAATCCCTGAAAACTAAAGTGTAATTTTCAGCTGTTTGGATAAAACCATGTTCTCCTGATCACAGCAGGAAACATTATCATTAGACAAAGTGTTGACGCCAGTTTTTGTGAGGCTCCCATGTTTAAGGACAATCCTCAGTCGACCGTCGGTCAAACGAGCTGCAGACATCTTCACTGTGACTCCGTGTTTTCGCACAGCTGTAATTATCACGCCGGTATCGAATCTGTGTGAAATTAGTATCTGAGTCCGGAGGAGGAGGAGGAGGAGGAGGAGGAGGAGGAGGAGGATTAGTCACTGACCTGGTCTGACAGTGAGTCGACTGAGCTGCTGCTCTTCATCGTGTTAATGGCCTTTTAGCTTGAATTGTTGAATTGTTGTTTTT
>NW_019174538.1:446391-447040 GCF_002260705.1 Seriola dumerili | reverse complement strand
TGATGAGATCCAGTCTGCCGGGGGGGGGGGGCACAAGGCCTTAAACCAACTTCCTGGTTCCAAACAAAAGATGATCAGGTTTGTCATTTCTTAGCGAACACATGACTGAAGAAACCGCATCATCTTTGTGAGCAGCAGAGTTTCCTCTGGAGAATCAGCTGATCCTGTGTAACAAGAGTAAACCAGAGCATGAAACCATCACCTAGATCTAAGTGTGTAGTGTGGCGCTGTGACCATGACGTCTTATTAGCATGCAGATATCTTCAGTGTGGGACTGGGGGATTGGACAATGTATATTTGAGTTATAATGCCACGCTGTTCAACGGAAAGTCACGGTTTTAACATTGAGGCATCATGGAGGTGCTAAGTTTGAAGTGGGTGTGGTCAAACCTCGAGGAGGAAAACATCAAAGTGTAAAACATGACATTTCCTGACTAAACATAATGTGGATCTGATTAAGGAGGAGTTCGTTCAGTTCCAACGACAGAATCAATTCAAAATATCTCATTTCCTGTTTGGTTTAGACTCTGATCTGACTACATCTGTCTGTTGGTGTTGGTGTGTTTCATGTTCCTACTGAGTTTAATAGAAGACAGGCTTGTGTGTGTGTGTGTGTGTGTGTGTGTGTGTGTGTGTGTGTGTGTGTGTG
>NW_019174538.1:406962-445458 GCF_002260705.1 Seriola dumerili | reverse complement strand
TGCGCGTGTGTGCGCGTGTGTGCGCGTGTGTGCGTGTGCTTAGTTCTCTGGCCTTTAGCATTGTTTTGATAGCCTGCAGGACCAGCTTGTTCACTTCAGTGGAAGAATATCTGCAACATTTACTGTAAAATGTCACGTTCAACACAAAACAGGATCTTTCCTCAGAAACTTTCTCTTGTTTTTGTATGAGTGCAGATGTGAATGTATATATACCATATAATGTATATACAGTATAATATCTATATATAGTATAATGTATATATTAGGGCTGTCCCAAACGATTATTCTTTAAACGATTAATCTAGCGATTATTTTTTCGATTATTCGACTAATCTAACGATTTTTTTATTTTTATTAACCTAACAGTAATTTTATTGCAATTATTTTCCAGTTAGTCATTTAATATAACAATTTGCCCCATCCAACACACACACCGCACCAGGGTGTTTCCTCTTTATGTGCTCGTGCATGACTGTCGTGCTAGAGTGATATGCCAGATGCACTTTGCAGAGTCTGCAGACTACCGCACTGTTGGTGTCAAGATTAAAGTATTCCCAAACTCTGGAGGACCGTACTGCTGGTCGACGCCGCCATGTTCAAATAGATTACACAGACGAAAATCATTCACGTAGTCAATGACTTTAATTACGTCACCGCGTTGTCCCAGTCCTTGCGCTGCGCTTGTATCCGGGTGAACCAAAGACGAAGGATATAAACGGTCCCATTAGAAAGTTCTGGTTTTGTTCCATGAACATTTACCCTGTGTGGTTTTACACGACGCGGCGACACTAAAATTCCACGTCGAATAATTTTTATAATCGACAACGTCGATTACGTCGGATAATCGTCCCAGCCCTAATATATATAGTGTATTGTGTATATATATTGTTTGCTGTCTGAGCTGCTGTGACCTCCTCTCCTGTCCTCCTCAATCCTTCCTCTCTGACTTCCATTCATTCATCTGTGTCTCTTTACCTCTGTCTCTCTGCTGTTTATCCTTCCTGTCCCTGACCCTCCTCCCTCGTGCCCCCCCTTCATCTATCTCTCTCCTCTTACTCCCCCTCACCTATATGTCTCTTTCTTTCTTTACCTCCTTCACCTCCTCATCTGTCCACCCTCTATCTTCCATTCATTCTCCTAACTGTTTCCTCTCTGCTCTCCTCCTCAGATGGCGTCCACAGCATTTCAGCCCAGTGTGTCCTCCGTGTCCTCATCATCACTGAGGACATGCTGGGAAGCAGCGTCACCGTCCGTCTCCAGAACATGTCCCAGGAGCACTTCCTGTCTCCGCTGCTGGGTAACTTCCTGGAGGGCGTGTCGGCGGTGCTCTCGGTGCCCGTCGAGGACGTTTTCATCTTCAACATCCAGCCCGACCTGGACGCGGCGCCGGGAGGGATCCTGAATGTCAGCTTCTCTGCCGCGCTACCGGGAGGACACTTCTTCCCCTCTGAAGCCCTGGAGGAGCAGCTGTACCTGAACAGGCCGAGGCTGACCTCACTCACACAGATGGAGGTGAGTCCACATGCACACACACACACACACACACACACACACACACACACACACACACACACACTGAAGTGTGACTAGAATCACCTCCTCCTGGTTGTTTCCTCCACCAACCTTGAAGTGTCAGGACACATGGCCTCAGTCTCTCCTTCCTGAGTTGCAGTGTTGAATAATGACCAGAACATTATGATGTCACAGTGAAGTTGACCTTTGACCTTTTGGAAATAAAATGTCATCACTTCATTTTATCCTTATAGACATTTGAGTTAAATTGTGTCGTAACTAGTGAGTGAATTTGTGAGTTATAGCTGAAAATGTGTTTTGTGAGGTCACAGTGACCTTTGACCTTTGAGCACCAAAATCGAATCAGTTCATCCTCGAGTCCAAGTGAATGTTTGTGCCAAATTTGAAGAAGGTCCCTCAAGGTGCTGCTGAGATATCGTGTCCACCGCCTTTGACCGTCTCTGGACGGAGGCGTGAAAATGTGTAAATGTCGTTGTGCATGTGAAGCACATTTAAAGCCTGTAATTTTTTTAATGGTATAAATTTGATATTTATTTATATACAAGTTTAACTCATGAGTTTTGAGAAACAGCTGGAAAATCTGCATTTCCATGATTTTCTAATAAGATCTCAACCATTAGTGATTCAAACAAACCTGCTCATCACTGTTGGAGATGCAGCAAACACAAATCTTTTGTTTTTATTTTTGGAGTTGGCTCTCATCCTCTTTACACTGAGGACGAGGAATGTGCCTTTAATATTAGCAGAAACAAACATGTTTTACATCTTCAAACTCTTTCTATATTCTTTAAATTAAGGACATTTAGACATTTTCAAATAACCATTCAGTGAGGAAAACACAGTCCTGCACACGTATGCTGCAGCTGTAAATCTGAGTTACATGTAATAACACCGTAAATCACAGTAAGTCACACCTCAAGACAGTCACCTGAGAATATTACATGTCAACTGATAATAATACAATGTGCATCACATCCATATGGCTTCATGCAACAGTACACAGATATGACCACTATATATTCTAATGCATGAAATAACACACACCTGGATACAGCATGCACATCAGTGACTTCAATGGTAATACATCTCGTGCATGTGCATGAGACAGCTGACCCGGAGAGATTTATGAAGGGGTGAGGGTGGCCACAGCAGAGTGAGGAGATGAACAGTCTGAAGCTGAATGTGTCAGAACCTCTTTTCTGTCTCTCAACAGGCGCCGTCACACAAACACACAAACATTCAACCTGAATCTACAATCAGACAGAAAACAGTGACTGAGCTGTATATTTATCCTGGAAACACTGATTACTGAAGTGCTGAAGGCGATTCAAAGAGCGTTACAGAGGTGTGGAGATATACTAACAAACGAACATTCAGACGACATTAAAATAACATTTAAAAACAATATAAACACTTTTGAATAAATAGAAATATTTAAAGATTATATAAACCAGGTCAGAAACTCTTTATTGATAAGCTGCAGTGAACAGTGATGTTTCAGTCCCTGATCTAACTGAGCTGACAGTCTGAGCAGATCTCAGGTGTTCAGGAAGCTGCTTCCACAGGTGAGGAGCAGAGAAACTAACAGCTGCTTCACCTGCTCCTGATTCTGGGAACACTGAGTGAAGCTGACCCAGATCACCTGAGGGGTCCGGATGTGTTCAGACCAGAGACCTTTAGGTCTTTACAGACCAGGAGGAGGATTTTAAAATCTGTCCTCTGACTCACAGGAAGTCAGAGTCAGTGACTTGAGGAGAACTCTTGCTGTTTTTTAGATGGTTACAGGCTGATTTATGTGGCTGTTGAAGCTTAGGTGAGAGTCTATAACTACACCAAGATCTCTGGCTTGACTTGTGGGTTTCATTGTCATGAATTCAAGGTGAACACTGACTTTTAATCTTTCTTCTTTGCAGCCAAAAACAATTATTTCATTTTTCTTTTTGTGTGTTTAGTTATAGAAAATTCTGACACATTCTCATTGATCTGTTCAATGCTCTTACTCATCGAATGTAAGGAGCTGGTTTCTCAGAGACAGACTCTGACTTTGTTTTAGATCTAACAAACAAACAAAAAAAAAATGGCCGACCTAGGAACCTCGTCTAACTGCTCAGCTCCATTTACCCCTGGAGAAAATGTTTGGTTGTGTCTGAAATCCCTCACTCGTTCCCTCCTCCTGTAGAGGACTGTACAGCGAGCTCATCGGTTAAATGAAAAACACTTTCGCTCACCGCCTCTCTGTCTTTCAGCGTGAGCGCAATGCATGATGGTATATATTGTTTGGTTAGTGACCATCGGTCTTACCCCATTTTTCCAGATGCATTGTGGGATACTATCAGTCCACTAAAATTCTCACTCTACACTCAGACAGCACTAGAAAATGGCAAACTCACTATATAATGGACTCTTTCTGTTCTCATTACTCTCTCCATAACAATGTTAACAAACCACAGATAATGAGCCATGTTTGTTTTTTTGTTGTTGAGTGCTGCTGGTCAGCGCAGGTCTCATTGACTGTTACCATGGTAACATTGGTCTTAGACCTGAGTTAGCCTGGATGTAAGGTGTCTAATGCTTTAGTCTTAAAACGAGTCAGTCTTTATTTTAGAGACACCGTATTAGTTGTATTAGACCGGACCGACACCACGGACCGGTCTGACACATCTCTCTCTGAAACCGGCCCCCGGAGACCAAGACGAGGCTTAATGTAGCAGGAGAGTGCAGCCTGAGAGGAGAGACCCGGGGTCATAAAACTATCGGTCTGCCGTGAGCTACAGTAATAACAGAGATCCACATTTATTATTGATATATTTCTCTACTGTCTCTGGTAATAACTGAAGCAGCTCAGATCAGTCAGTGTTTACGAGCTCACGGCTTCTCGCTGCGGCGGCCATGACAGTTAGAGGACGACGTCAGAAGGTTTTAGTGAGTACATAAAAATGGACGTTTCTACAACTACGTAGTGGAAAGATGTGTTAGCATTAGCACGATAACACGTTAAAAGCCATAGTGATGATAACGTTAGCAGGCTAACCGTCAAAACGTTAACACGTCGGGAGTAACAACGTTAAGGTTGTTGTAGTTTAAGTAACGTTACGTTGTAGAAAGATAAAACGGCGCCTCTGCTAACCTGTATACATCTGTGTCCTTCAGTAGCTAACATGCTAACTACAGCTATTAGAGTTTAGCTTCTTAAACGGTGAAACATTATTTATTATTAATTTCCTAAGTTAAACAGGTTTCTATGTGTGCTAGCAAAACACGAACACCTCAAACAGATTAATTCATTTAACATTTTCTTCTTCTTAGTGCTTTGTGGATTTCGTGTTGTTGAATGGTGACAAAATTCTCCATTTTATTGAAAACAAATGCTGAAACGGAGGGTTAAATCAATATTTAGTGTGTTTTCTGCGCCATGTTTTTAACTCCAGCCGCCTCCTGTTCTCTCTGTGAGATGTGCCGTATTATCCACACAGGCTTTTTAATGGGAGATTTAATGATCTGTCATAGCAGGAAGAGCACAGGTGCAGTTAATAACTTTAATTAAGGCTGTGTTTCACTCAGGTGCTCCAGCTTCAGAGCCTTGATACTGCTCATACTGAATCCATGGAAACAATGAACTCTACTGCTATTTCACAGCGTTTGTGTTTCTCTAAGAATTTCCATTTCATGTAATTTACACTATATTTCAGCAGGACATTGTACTTTTTCACTCCACTACTGTATCTGACAGCTGTAGTTACTTGTTGCTTTTCAGATTAAATTTATTTGTACAGCACATGATCATATAGAGGTCATCCAGTGTGCTTAACAGAAACAAAAGAAGCATAAAAATAGAGGTAAAAAACATAATAAGAAAACAGTATAAAGCTGTATAAAAACACAGATCAGAAAACAGATAATGTCTAATTAAAGTGCGAGATTTAAAGATTAAATGAGGAGAATAGAGCTGTTTTTATCTTATTTTTTTCTTTCTTTTTTACAGTTTGGGCAAATTTACAAAAAAAACAAAAAAACAAACAAACAAACTTTTAAAATAAACTGGATTGTAAAAGATTAAAATACTAATGGTATCATAGTGAAGTATTAGTATAAGTAGTTACTGTACAACAAGCTCCACCTGAGCAGCTACAGCATTAAAATTCACCTTATACATTGATGCATCAGTATTAATAATCTGATACTGTCATTTATAATAAACTGAAATCACAGAGGAACAGAAGTACTTTTACTCTAACGATTTAAGTACTTTTTTCTGCTAATACTTATGTACTTTTACTTAAATTGTATGTTGACAGAAAGAGTGGTTGTTTTAATGGAGTATATTTACATTGTTGTATTGGTAGCTTAATTTTAGAGGACTGAACAAACTTCCCACTGGAACACACAAATGGAGAAGAGGCCACATAAATGTTAGTCACTGTGGTTCTCCAAGTCAAAGTGGAAGCTGAACCGTCTCTTCCCCATCACTCCAGGTTCTGCCGTTTGACGACAACGTGTGTCTGCGTGAGCCGTGCCAGAACTACATGAAGTGCATCTCCGTGCTGCGCTTCAACAGCTCCGCCCCCTTCATCTCCTCGCCCTCCATTTTGTTCCGGCCCATCCACCCCATCGCGGGCCTACGCTGCCGCTGCCCGGTGGGCTTCACAGGCGATTACTGTGAGACAGAGATCAACCTGTGCTACTCCAACCCCTGCCTGAACGGAGGAGTGTGCGCCCGCAGAGAGGGAGGCTACACCTGCATCTGTCGTGAGGACTACACCGGTGAGTGGGGAGGGAGAGGGTGTGTTTCTGTGCTGCTGTGGTAAAATCTCAGTACATTAATCAGATGTGTTGGTTGTTCATGGCAGACGTCAGGGCTTGAATCAGGTGTGTGTGAGTTCTTACGCTCATAGGAAGATAAAGAGCTGAAGTGTGTTTGTGTGTGGCAGTGATGACGGTGTGTTGATTACAAATTATTTTACTTCTTACATTTGATTTTGAAATTGGAAAATGGATGAATCATTTAATTCAAGTTGATTTTCCTTGTTGTGAACACAATGAAATAGTTTTGGAATCTCATGGACATCACCACAGCTGACTGTCCTCCATGTTGATCACATACTGTACATATCTGCCATTCTTTTACTGGTTGACCTTTCCTTTGCACCTGCTCTGATAAGGAAGTGATTGACAGTCATATGAGGATGTGAGAGCTTGTCTATTAGCAGGTGCTTCAGTAGAAAGACCTGTAGCCACTCAGTAGTTATCATGCAGCTTAAAATGTCTCAAAGAAAATCTAAGCCAAGCAACGTGGCTCACACTCTGACGAGGCTTTAAATGTGAGCTCAATGCGGGGCGTCGAGCGGCGCAGTGGGTTGAGCAGGCGCCCCATGTGTAGAGGCCACAGTCCTCACTGCAGTCGGCCCCGGTTCGAATCCCGCATCAGACGGCCCTTTACTGCATGTCATTCCCCCTCTCTCTGCCTCCACATTTCCTGTCTCTCTCTACTGTGCTGTTATAAAGGCATAAAAAGCCCCCAAAAAATATACAAAAAAAAAAAATGTGAGCACAATGCTATCATTAATTATAAAACAGATATACAACATATCTAGTTTACTGTAAAACAGACACAAACTTCTTATGGATGATCTCAATTTGATTTATTTACAGTGAGAGAAATGTTTCTGAAATCTAACCATAAAGATAAAATATAATACCCTGCTGTATTTACATTACCTTATATTTAGTTATTATAATCAAAATACACATTCTAACTTTATGCTTATTTAAAAGGAATCAATTCTTCTTTATTATATGTTCATTACTTTTTTTTTTTACATTTTCTTTGAGCAACTTGCGAGTTGGAAAAACAGAGTTTTAATGTGAGTGTGTCATGTGCTGTATGTGTCATCACTGAGGGAAACATCAGATCCAGTCAGAGCGACGTCAGTATTTAATGGAACCATTTTCTACATATGTTGAAACCTTAAAATGAAATGTGGGTTTTAAATTCGGATGTGTGTGATACACATGAGTTTGTAATGACAGACCCGTTGACATGTGAAGGGAACGAGGCATCGACGACTGTTTTCTGACAGTTTAACTGATTTTTTTTGTTTATTATTGATCGTTTATTTCACCTCGACGCCGCTGACTTAGTGATCAGGATATCGTGCAGTGGTTGTATTTGTTGTGTCTCGGTGTAGTCTTTAACTTTACCCTGCTAAACTCAAACTGACTGTGCTGCTTTGTTGGTGTCCCACACTGACTTCCTGTTTGATCCGCTCTGTTTTCACTCTTTCATCGTGTCGAGCTGAACAACATGAAAACACACACTCTGCCTCTGGGGACAGCTTACTCCTTCTTAGCTCTCTACCTGATGTTTAGTCTTTTACACACACACACACACACACACACACACACACACACACACACACACACACACACACACACACACACACACACACACACTTCATTCTTTCCTACCTTTCCCAATACACCAGACTCATTTCAGACCGTCTCTGTCTCATTCCTGCCCCTTCATACTGCCTCAGTCTTTGAGTCGATGTAGGAGAGGAGAGATGCTATGAATGTCTGTGTGTGTGTGTGTGTGTGTGTGTGTGTGTGTGTGTGTGTGTGTGTGTGTGTGTGTGTGTGTGTGTGTGTGTGTGTGTCAGGGGGATATTTCACATTGCCTTTTATTTCAAATCAAAAGAGAGCTGGGGGAGTGAAGCAACACTTTTCTTTCAAGAGAGAGACGGAGTGTTTTCCAAACTCCCACTGAGACAGACGGAGAGAGAGATGAAGGGAGGGAAAGAGAAAATGGGCAAAGGAGACAGTGAGGTAGAAAGAGACAGTGAGTGGGAGGCAGAGAGAGAGACAGAATAGAGTTTGACAGAGGGACAGTGAAACAGAGGTGGAGGCAGTCAGGAAAGTTTATAAAGAGAGAAGGAGATAAAAAGTAGGGAGAGAGGGAAACTGGAGGGGGAGAGGAAATAAAACCATGAGAGGGATGATAGAGAATTCTGGTCTGCTTTGGTCATCGGTACTAAACAGTGGTCTGAGATAGGGATGGGAATTAATACGATTTAATTGATACCAATGCCATTATTGATTGTGCTTATTGATCCGATTCTTTATCAATTCCTGGGGGGGGGGCTCCCATCGTTCAGTTAAAAGAGCCGTCTCGTTGGCGACTGACTCATCACTAATACGTCCCGTCACCACTCTGCTGAGACTGGGGAACTCGCTGACCAGCGGCGTAGAGCGTCAAACACATGGCGCTCCTGATATTGAACGCCGCGCTGTGTCATCAAATGTTTCAGCGTGTTGCTGGTGTTTCCACCCTTTCTTCAAAGCTTAGTGTCACAGACATCGCATGTTGCGCTGTTAGTTAAATTAAGCCACACCTCCTCGACTCTTTTATTGTCGTTGACGTCGTCGTCAGAATCCTGACAGCTTCTGAATTTCAGGACCAAAGTCTCAGAGTGTGACGCTGCTACGAAGCAGCTGATCAGACTGTGACGAGTCAGACCTGCTCGGTGTTCATCTCACTGTTTAATGTCACGTCAAATGAACTGACACACGTGATTAATGAAGCTTTTATTGTATTTATTTATTGCCATATCACCGTAAACGCTAACGTTGGCTAACTTACCCGTGGTGCTGTCCGTCTCTCTTCATCATCACCACGCCATATCCTCCTAAAACATCTTTCAGTACTCACATCTGCTGAGTAAATTAGTAGTATAACATTTCCTAAAGTTCATCCACGTCTTTCTAACTGCTACAGCCCGAAGAGAAAATAATTCTTCTTAATATTTCATCAGGACATCTGTGTTGCATCACGTGATCTGAATACACTCTGAAGTCTGAGCTTCCAACAAGCAGAGATACCGTTTGCTTTCATAAGTTCAAAGCTATTATCAAAGTCAACATTGTAGTCAACAATTAATAAGAAGCATAAAAAGAAGAAGGTTGTTTTACTTCGTCCCTTCATTATCCACCACGTCCACGTCTTCTGACGAGGAGAGAATAGTTAATTGATCACGGATGGCTTCGTTCTGACGGATTAAAAAACAGAAGTAAATGGACGGACAACCTGAAAACAATATGGCTGCTGTTCTGACTGTCGCTGGTGCAGAGGAAGAAAAATGCTAAAAGGCAGATACACCTGGGCAGCCGTTAATATACCTGAGCGGATGTTAATATACCTGAGCGGCCTGCCCTCGTAAAGTCTATGTATGGAAACCCTGCTACTGAAACATTGATCCACTTTAAAGGTAAAAACTAAAATCCACGGCAGCACTCTGACTGACGCTGGACGCAGACGTGTTGCTCGTTGGGACAAACATCAACACACACACAGACTGTGACAAAGAGCTTATTGGACTCATCTCACACTGTGTGACATGCAATGAACCTGCAAGATCCCTGTTATCACAGGCCTTCAGGTCGAAGACAAGAAGGATCAGAGGGAGGGAAAGTAGACAATTGATAACAGGAAACAAAAAGGAGAAGAAGAGAGAGGGAGAACGAGAGGGAAAAAACTGAGAAAGTAAAAGTGAAAGACGTGACAGGAGAGAGAAAATAAATAGAACATGACGGATGAAGGAAAGGATGGAGAAGAGACGGGTGTTACAGCAACATGAGAGACGAGGGAGACGGATGAATTCAGAGAGAATAACAGGGAAGGAGGCTGCTGGGAGAAAATGGGGCAAGAGACATCCAAGAGCAATGAGAGAGAGGGAGAGGCATGGAGGATGAGAGGTGAGGGGTAGAGCGAGGGAAATCAGATGGGTTCTGGGTAGTCGCTGTTGTGCGTTTCCTGCGTAGGCGTCGGGTGTTGCTGTGTCTTGTCAATGCCCGGGGCTAGAGGGAGGAAGAGGAGGAGGAGGAGGAGGACGAATAAACAGGGACGAATTGATTCTGCAACACACAGAAATCTCTAGACATCTCTCAGCCAAGTTTGCTCTCTCCCTCATTGGTTTTTTTTATCAGTCTCTTCACATGCTCTTTGTGGCTTTGAATTGCTTTTCCCTCAGTCTGTGGATCGCTCTCTCAGGCAGGTGCTAAGCCGCGGCTTTTGACCCAGAGCAGAAACTTTCTGTATTTTTACGTCGAGAACAGCAGCTCACAAAAGACCTGAATCAAGAGAGTGTGAACAACTGTTTGGTGTTTCTTTGGGGCAAACGAGACAAATACGTACAATACTATAAAAACCATAAATTGTGAATGAAGAGAGGATCCAGTCTTCCTCAGTCAGAGTGTGGTTGACGCACCGAAGTGAAACAAACAATAATAAAAGCAAATGGTAAAACATAGATTTAAAGTAAAGTAGAACAAAATAAATAAAGTGACAAACTAGATAAAAGTCAATGTTGAACTTTTGTCAGACAAACACACTGACACATGATCATAGAGGATGTGATGTCATCAACAGGCGACCAATGAAACGTTACCATGATTAATCACAGATTTCTCTGGTTTGAGAATTAATGGAAACATTTGTGATGATGTAAGAACTCAACTCAACAACATACAGAACACAGGTCGATGTTGTTTTTAGACATTTTAACGTGGAAAAATTACAGATTATAACATAAAGAAGAGATGTTAAAGATGAGTTCAGTTATAATCTCCTCGTATAACAGCAGCAGGTGAAACCTCCTCCATCACTGAGGCAAAGACACACCAAGGCTTTCCCAGTACGTGTAACCTCAAGCTAACCCCTCTCTAAAGCTCACATTTAACCCCCGGATAAGTGAGATTTGAAGAAGGTTAGCAGTGAGACTGTAAACCCTGCTGTGTAGAAAGGTTAATACTGCCTCTATGGTTCCAACACCAGAGATACAGCGCCAAGAAAACAGTGTGAAACGCTGCTTCACCAGGGTTATATACTGTTCAGCTAAGTGCTGAAGACACAGCGTTAGCCCGAGGTTCAAATCAAACTACAATGAAGTGAAAATGAACCCTGGTGTGTGAAAGTGGAAGTGTGAAAGGTTCTTGAGTTTACTGGTGTGTTATTACTGAAGTTCTCAGATCAGTTAATTAAATTACATTAAATCTTGAGGCTCACTGGGAGCGAGGTGTTAGAAACAACATTAACACAGTCAGTCATTCAGTCAGTCAGTCAGTCAGTAACTCAGTCAGTCAGTCACTCAGTCAGTCATTCACTTACTCAGTCAGTCACTCACTCAGTCATTCACTTACTCAGTCACTCACTCACTCAGTCATTCACTTACTCAGTCAGTCACTCAGTCACTCAGTCACTCAGTCAGTCACTCAGTCACCCAGTCAGTCACTCAGTCAGTCAGTCAGTAACTCAGTCACTCAGTCACCAAGTCAGTCAGTCACTCAGTCAGTCAGTCAGTAACTCAGTAACTCAGTCACTCAGTCACTCACTCAGTCATTCACTTACTCAGTCAGTCACTCAGTCACTCACTCAGTCATTCACTTACTCAGTCACTCACTCACTCAGTCATTCACTTACTCAGTCAGTCACTCAGTCAGTCAGTCACTCAGTCACCCAGTCAGTCACTCAGTCAGTCAGTCAGTAACTCAGTCACTCAGTCACCAAGTCAGTCAGTCACTCAGTCAGTCAGTCAGTAACTCAGTAACTCAGTCACTCAGTCACTCACTCACTCACTCAGTCATTCACTTACTCAGTCAGTCACTCAGTCACTCACTCAGTCATTCACTTACTCAGTCATTCAGTCAGTCAGTCACTCACTCAGTCAGTCAGTCAGTCACTCAGTCAGTCACTCAGTCATTCACTTACTCACTCAGTCACTCAGTCACTCACTCAGTCATTCACTTACTCAGTCACTCACTCACTCAGTCATTCACTTACTCAGTCAGTCACTCAGTCAGTCAGTCACTCAGTCACCCAGTCAGTCACTCAGTCAGTCAGTCAGTAACTCAGTCACTCAGTCACCAAGTCAGTCAGTCACTCAGTCAGTCAGTCAGTAACTCAGTAACTCAGTCACTCAGTCACTCACTCACTCACTCAGTCATTCACTTACTCAGTCAGTCACTCAGTCACTCACTCAGTCAGTCAGTCAGTCACTCAGTCAGTAACTCAGTCAGTCAGTCACTCAGTCAGTCAGTCAGTTGAGTTGTTAAATTAATGAAAAACCCTCTGAATAAATCTTATAAACAGGTGACTCGCCTGATCTTACACCTGTGTGTTATTTCTCTGCTGCTTCCTGTTTCATAGATGATGTCGTGTCAAAGGTTTGACCGTCTGAACTTGTTGTGGCCAGACGTCTGTCTCCTGGACATGCATTAAGTTAAAGTGTGTGACAGCTGTCGTGGTGTTTCAACCCAGTAAATTAACACTCCTGACACTTTCCAAATGTCTGTGGTGTTGATTAAATCTGTTTCCTGTGAAATGTAACGGCTGCACAGAGTGAAGTGCAGAGTAAAGGCTGGTTTGTTTGTCTCTGATTACACCCTGTAGACTGGACATCATGAACCTGAACAAGGAGATGTCCTTTTAGCTGCCAACATTGTAAGTGAAGTGCGGGATAATTAGCTTCCCCTCTTCTAAAGAATAAACCGCTCTATTTCCAGGGAGGGGGGGTTGTAGTTCCACCTCCTGCTGCTACAATGCTAAACTCAGCTGAAGCTCTTTTTCTTTTCTTCATTAAAATTTAAATATTTCCAACCTCTAGCACTCACTCCTCTGAAAAACATGCTAAGCTTGCAGAGCTGCCGGGAATGTGCAACAGTCATTAACCCTGAAAACAAGAAGAAGACCTGAGTGGTGTAAAGAGAAAGTTTCCAGTGGAAAGTGAAGCTTATAGACGGAGAAAGAGAGAATATCTAATCGCTCTCACAAACTAAAGGAAAACAGACTGAGAGGTGATAAAGACAGATGCACATTATGCAGATTATAGTAAAATATGATACGGGGGATTCGCCTCATAGAGCTGAGAGATGGAAAGAGGAGATGAGAGACGGAGAGAGAGGTGTGGATGCAGACTTAATTAGTTTGTGAGAAGATAAAGAGGTGAGCAGTGAGGAGAGAGGACACAGGTAGAAATGAAATCTGCTTGTGGTGAAGAGATCTGTATTTTACACTCAGAGAGAGACAGAGGAGACACGCAGGAGGCAGAGGGGAGATTAGTTTTGGATCTGATCAAGCAGATATGCATGTTACACTGAGAAATTTAATCTAGTTGGTGGGGAGGAGAAACACATCACACACACACACACACAGAAAATTAGCTTGAGGTAGCTACGAGTGTGAGGAATAAGTTGTAGTTTTGTGATGAAGACAGAGAGAGGATGACGAGAGAGAGAGAGGATGAAGATGGATGCATCACACTGAGAAGAAGAATCAATCATTCAGTAATATTCATTGACCCTTCACGTGTTTGTAGAAACCAGATGATCAGAGTGATTCAGCGGAGAGGAGTCATCATGTTCATGACTCACGTCTCTCCTCCTCTGTATCTTCCTCCAGAGCTTCACAATAGATTAAATGAAGGAGATCAATAATCTTAGATTTACCTCGTCAGTGTTTCAGGTGTTCTACAAGTAAACTTTGATTTGAAGAATTGTTCATGAGCTGAGCATTAATACACGAAGCTTTAAAAGTGAAGCAGTTTGTTATCTGTCTTATTGAACGGATTTAGTTCTTACTTCAAGGTCTCCTGCTGAAGCTTCACTGATATTCCTCACTGTAAGTCTCTTTGGATTAAAGCGTGTGACAAATGAACGAATGTAATGTGATGTAATTCATGATGAATCCTGGAGTTTAACGACTCCTCAGAGCAGAGAACACGCTGTGTGTGTTCATCCTGCAAACATTAATATATTCTCCAGAAGACCTGACTGAGCTCACACACACAGCACCAACCTGAACACCTGCAGGATACAGCACAGTGTATTGAGATTAACAGCTGAGGAGAGGTGAATAAAATAACTTTATTAATCCTGTTGCAGTGACAAAGAACAACAGACATGTCAGACATGTCACAGCAGACCGCACATGAAAGACAAACTGCCACAACAGTTTTAACACCGACTCCGAGAGGAGACGAGCGCCGCTCAGACGCCCACTTAACCACTAATTAAACACAGTGTATTTATGTGGTTGATCAGAAGCCAATAATATTGGTTATTAATAGTAATTAATATCAAATGAAACCTTGAAAAGTCAATTAACAGACTTTTATAAGACTCAACACTGAACTAAACTCTCCCTCTGCATCTTCCCTCTGAACCAGTGTTTCTCTGTCGGACCAAGAGCCACTCAATGAAAACTCACTGACCACGACTCCCTAAATCTTATTGTTTGTCCTCTCAGTCATGGTGACCACGTTACCAGTAAAACTCAACTCTAAACACTTCCTGTTATGTCTATTTAATCCTCCTGTGTAAAACAACCAAGTCATATATTAATGTTTGAATTTATATATGAGCTGATTTAATATTGAAAACACGTATACAGACAGTTTGAGGAACACTGCTCTGAAACCTTTCAGTGTGATGAGGCTGATCAGTGTCATTCATTCCTGTTTTACTCCATCACACCCCCCCACAGAGTTCAGGAGAACTCCTCCTGCTGTACGTCAATGTTAACCAACAATAAAAAGAAATAAAATTTAATGACACAACTGAAATCTGACCAATTTGCAGAGTTCCAGATTCTTCTCCCCCGTCACAGAAACACTGAATCCTCCAGCTGTCTAACTAAACATACGCCCAGCGGCAGAACTGAGCCATGAAATCTGAAGTCATTATGTAACTAATATGAACTAATTATGTACTTAACATTTACAACTCCCACACGAAGCCAAGGAAACGATCTTCATGTTCTCTGTTGGACAAATAGTTTTTAATGTGTGACAGCAGCAAAAGGACTTTCTCTCTTTCTGTTCTGTGAAGACAGAAGAAGAAAAGATGTTTGAGAAGAGACGGAGAGTGAGGGAGGAGTGAGAGTTAAAATAGTTTGAGAGGATCGGGTGAAACTGAGAGACGAGCGCTGAGTTTGTGAGATAAAAAAAAATAAAGATAAAAACAGATAAAACCAGGCTGAGTGGGAGAGGGAGGGGTGAGGGAGATAATGGTTCAGGATGGATTCAGGAGTCTCACTGACATTAATTTTAGAGGTCATTTATAAAATTAATGTGTGATTGTGTGTGTGTGTGTGTGTGTGTGTGTGTGTGTGTGTGTGTGTGTGTGTGTGTGTGTGTGTGTGTGTGCGTATGCGTGCGTGATAATACAACTAAATTAGTTGAGAAAAGGGTAAGAGAGTAAGGTGTGAGAATAAAGAGGTAGACTAAATTACTTTGGGGAAATTTTAAAAAATAGCTAAGTGTTGGCGGCAGGTGTGTGTGTGTGTGTGTGTGTGTGCGCGTGTGCGTGCGTGTGCGTGCATGTGTGTGTGTGTGTGTGAGAGAGAGACGGTTGAGTTTGGACTGAGCTCAGATTGTGTCGGAGAACAGGAAACAGACGTCTGAACACAGTAACATGATGTGGAAATGTGTGTGTAATATGAACTAACACACTGACCTGATGAGCTGCGCTGAGGCGGATAAATGCATTAGACAGTGTGAGAGGAAGGAAAGACTAAATGAGTTTTGGGGAGATAAGTTGGAGAGAGGAAACTCCTCCGGGTGCTCGTGGCAGATGTTCACGTCATGTGAAGGATTAAAAGTCAGTGTTGTGTGTGTGACCTCAGTGGATGAGGTGTTGCACTGTGCAGGTACGTGATCAGTTTCTCTCAGCTGGCTCAGGGTTGTTTTCCACATGTAAACACAACCACAGCCTGATCAGCTGTTTGCACAGCGATGTTCACAGAAGTAATTTCTGACTCTAGTGGGAGTGCAGGTCAAGATAACTGAAGGATTTCTGTCATGAAATGGGATGGACGTGTTGAGGAGGAGGACAGAGACACTACAGATATTTGGAAGTCTGACAACAAGAATAATAATTTTTACTTTGTTTTTGTAGCAGTTTTCTTAACAAAGTTACAAAGGGACAGAAAATAAAAGCAGATAAAAGAGAAGCTGAAGAGCCTGAACATAAGAACAAGTCTACCAGCATAAATAAAAACATACATCTACATTATGCAAAAGGCTCTGACAATAAGTGGAGAGGCAAGAAAATACGTAAAAAAAACAATAGTTAGGGATAAAACAATATAAATAAAACACATATCAAACATTAACAAAGGCTGAGGCAAAGAAGTTTAGAGATTTAAAAGAAGTTAAAGAGTTACAGCGTCTGATTTCAGAGGGTGGGGGCTCCAATAACAAATAGCTTAATGTAATTTTTTATTTATTTAACCTTATTTTACCAAGACATAAGACATAAAGAATAAATTCTTATTCACAATAATAATAATAATAATAATAACTTTATTTATAAAGCACGTTTCTTATTAACAACATTATAAAGAGTTTCACAGAAAAATAAAACCAGAAAAAAGAGACGGTCAAAGAGCCAGAGCATAATTTAATTAGAGAGGTCACTAAAGGTCACACTGAGAGAACAGTAATCAGGATTCAACAAAAGAAGCTGTTTTCAAAAAGATAACTAACATTCAAGTTAGAAAAGAAACGCTGACTTCACCCACTCAAGTACAGGACATGTAAAATCACAGTTTGACCTTGTGTCGTCAGAGAAAGAAACGAGAGCTCAGACTGAAGATTAAAAACCTACAAAGAGTTAGAATGAGTCAACCTTTTTGACTCTTTGTCTTTTGTCTCTTTGTCTAATTGTTCTGTCCAAAAATCTGCAAGAAACCAAGTGGCATTTAGGAAATACAATAAACCGTCCATCACTCTCCCAGCAGTCACAGCCTCATGTCAGATCATTGTTTTATTCTCAGTGTTGGTGTGAATCCAGAGAGAAACTCAACCTGCAGATGTCTGACAGTGAAAGCAGATGTTTACAACCTGTTTCCACTTGATTTGTATGATTTTACATTTGAAAACCTGGTGACACTGAACCATGAACGGAGTGACGTGGACTTTCCTACTTGTGGAGAAAATGGAGGAAAAAAAGTTGCACTTGGATGTAAAAAAAAAAAACCATGATTATATGGTGGAAAAGGAGGAATAGAAAGTCCGAGAGAGAGAAAGGAGGGAGAGGAGAAGAAAAGGCTGCAGGTTGAAAAGAGAATTGAAAATATGTGTGGAAGGTGACGGTTATCAATATACAACATCCGATCTTTTTAAACAGCCAAAAAAAAGAAAAACGAGCAGAGAGGATTGTGGGGGAGGAGGAGGCAGATGAAAGAGAAAATGGAGGAACTGAAAAGGAAAGAGCAGCTGAAGAAATGGGAAGCAGCGAGGAAAAGGGAAAAGAGGCGGAGAGGCAGATGGAGGCTCGGACGGAAGAGACGACAAAGTAAAACAGAAACTGATAAATAGAAAAAGAAGAAAAGAGATTAAAATAAAAAACAGAAGAACAAAACAAAAGAAACATTAAGATGAGAGTAAAGAGACTTCAGGAAGAGCAAAGAGTCTAAACAGGAAGTCTTACAAAGAGAAGCAGTGGAGAGAGAGACTGATGCTCAGGTGGTTTCACATGGAGCCTCTTTGGTCTCTGCAGTCACATCAGCTGATCGTCTGTTGTTCAGTTTGAACTGATCTCATCAATTGATTTTACTCATCAGACTGTTCATCTCTGGGAGTAAAACTGGGTAATTAACAGTTATGATAAAATAACACATGCAGGATTTTCTCCAACAGTTTGGAGATTATCGTCCTGTGACTCACCAGCAATTAGAATATATGTAAGTAATGTTGATTAGTGATTACACCGTTTCAGTACAAGAATGGTGTTTCATCATCATCATCATCTCACCGTTCACAAGAGATTATTTATTGAAGAGGAGAAATGACAGATCAGATTTGTGACGTTACATCGTCCCAGAACTCAAACCTGAAGAGTCCCTGAAGGAACTGCTCTGGTGGAGGTGGAATAAGAACCACAGAGAGGGAGAGAGCCAGACCTGCAGAGGAAGAGGAAGAGGGAAGCAACCGGGAGTGTATCGGCCTCCAGGGATGTACCATGTGTTGGGGTGGAGCAGGGGGGGCGATGGGGTGGGAGGCAGGGCGGAGCAAACTAAGATGCCGGGGGGTGGATGAAGAATACTGGCTTTGATGAATAAAACATAGGCGTGAATGAAGGGGTGGTGTGAATGCATTAACCCAGGCTGAGAGGAAGAAGAGAGGAAGAGGAGAAGAAAGAAACGAAGGGGGGAAGAAGAGAGGAGCAGTGTTTTATGTATAGAGATGGAAAGTGAAGGGAAGATGGAAAAGCAAGGAAAGAACAAGGAGCTGGAAGAGGAGGAGGAGGAGGAGGAGGGAGGGGAAGAAGGAAAACAAGGGGCTGAATGTTAATTATACTCAGCTTTTAAACAATGAAGGAAACGAGGAGAAAAGTTTCAGACTCAGGTTGTTTGGTGTGAAGTTTCATCAGTGAAGAGACTCGTGTGAACTCTGGATAAACATGAGCACCAGTGTGAATCATTGTTGAAATGACCAGTAGTGTGTGTGTGTGTGTGTGTGTGTGTGTGTGTGTGTGTGTTGTGTGGGTGTGTGTGTGTGGGGGGGGGGTGAAGATGTTGACTGTTGTGTTTGTGGGTTCATCCACTGGTGATCGCTGATTATGGTGAGATAAAAAGACAAAGTAAAAAGTAAAGGTTCTTGTTTAGTAGAACGGTTCCTTTACAACACACTGTTTGACTGATCAGCTGTTTCATGTTGTAGCTGGTCCCAGTGTTTCATTGAAATGATTGATAATCACTAATTACTTCATTCATCAAAGCAGGTTTCAGCGTATGATTTGATCTTACTGTTGATTTTGAATTGTTCACATTTTCTAACCTGAGCAGTGAAGAAGGACGTCACTGACACATCAGGTGTGTGTGTGTGTGTGTGTGTGTGTGTGTGTGTGTGTGTGTGTGTGTGTGTGTGTGTGTGTGTGTGTGTGAAATACTCGTCTTCATACCATCTGGGCAAGACAACTAAAAGACGATCGTTGAATCAGTGTGAGATCACGTTTGCTCTGCTTCCTCTAATTAGTGTGTGTGTGTGTGTGTGTGTGTGTGTGTGTGTGTTGGATTTTTTGTCTTTATTGTTGATATTGTACATGTGTTTTCACAGCAAGGTGTTTTTTTTTTCTGTCTTTCTTCCATCGTCAATTTATTTCCTGTCAGTCTGTGGACCTGCATAATGAACCAGGGTGTGTGTTTGTAGGTGTGTGTGTGTGTAGTGTGTGTTTGTAGGTGTGTAGTGTGTGTTTGTAGGTGTGTGTGTTTAAGTCTCACCACACCCATAATTCATGAGCATTAATGTCTATTTATTTATTTTAATATTAATGAGAGGGTCTGTACAGATGAATGGGTGCAACAGACAAAGACGGTGAAATGGTGCTGTGTTAGACTGTGTGTGTGTGTGTGTGTGTGTGTGTGTGTGTGTGTGTGTTTCCTTATTTAATTGGTTCCCTGTTGTGTGCACTTAAACAGGAGTATATGTTGAATGTGAGAGGGGAGAGAGGATGAGAGGAAGCTAAACAAGGACAGACAGATGTGATAATCTGAGTGTCCTTGGGCTATTGTTAGCTGAGCTGTGTGTGTGTGTGTGTGTGTGTGTGTGTGTGTGTGTGTGTGTGTGTGTGTGTCTCCTTGGGGTGATGTGGTGGTGTGAGAGAGTATGTTTGTCAGCCAGGACTGGCAGATAGTGGCTGCCCGTTGGCATGAGGAGGAGGTGTGGGGAGGTGGAGTGACGAAGAGGAGGATGGACAAATGAACAAACTGAGTGAGGGATGAAATGAAGAAAAGAAGAGCAGGAGTAGATTTAGGAACTAGGTGAATTATGACAGAGGAATGTTCAGTTTAAATATGGGATGAAGGAATGACACAAGGATCAGAAACATATTTATTGACAAGATTAAGACAAAAACAGGGAAGTGAAGGTCTCAGTGCAGAGACAATAAAGTCAGAGTCATGAGTCTCATTTGTTTGACAGTTGAAGGAGAAACAGACGACGAGGAGACGAAGGAAAAGATGAATGAAAGGAGGGAATTACATCAGTTCATCAGACCAGCCTGTGTGTGCTTTTACAGCCTGCTCCCTTAGAGTGTGTGTGTGTGTGTGTGTGTGTGTGTGTGTGTGTGTGTGTGTGTGTGTGTGTGGTCATGACTCGCCCTCAGGTGTGTCTGTGTGTGGCTGTGTTTTCACTGTGTGTGTGTGTGTGTGTGTGCGCGCGCATGTGTGTGTGTGTGTGTGTGTGTGTGTGTGTGTGTGTGTGAGTGTCCATGTCTTGTGTGTGTCAGACAACATTTGTGTCCAAACGATGATGAGGAAAGGTGAAAGCTTCTATTGACTTACAACCACAGTAATCATCTTTGTGTGTGTGTGTGTGTGTGTGTGTGTGTGTGTGTGTGTGTGTGTGTGTGTGTGTGTGTGTGCTCTGCCAGTGGGTACTTTGGCATCTAAAAGCAGCACAAACAAAGTGCCAACAGAGACAGTTAGACAATAAAACACAGCAGCCTCGAGGGCAGGGGCACTGATCTGTGTGTGTGTGTGTGTGTGTGTGTGTGTGTGTGTGTGTGTGTGTGTGTGTGTGTGTGTGTGTGTGGAAGAGAGAGAGAGGGAGAAAAGAAGACTGCTTTTTAGAGATTGAATGTGTTTGAAAAATAAAATAAATTATGTTGCATTCATTATTAATGTGTATATATTTGTGTTGTTTATTTGTTGTGTGTGTGTGTGTGTGTGTGTGTGTGTGTGTGTGTGTGTGTGTGTGTGTGGAGCCGTCAGCAGGTTTAAAGTGGGTCCTTATGGAGCTGTGTGTCTTCAGGCTGGTTTCAGACCCGTCTGCTCTGGTTATTTTGAGGCTGCTGGGTGTTTTCAGACGATGTGTCCAAATGTGCTGAAGGAAAGTTAAAAAACCAAAGAGAGACTGAGCGTGTACATGGGTGAATGAATGTGTGTGTGTGTGTGTGTGTTGCGTGGGTGTGTGTTTCTCCTGAGACTCCTCAGACTGGTGCAGGTTTGACTGGCAGCCAGATCTGTGTTTATTGTGGTGTGCAGGGTTGTGTGTTGATTTGTTTCCCTCCCTCTCTGAAGCAGCAGAGTCACAGTCTCTCTGCTCTGAGAGTCTGACGGCTTTCAACTCTCATTCTGATGTTTCGTTCATCCGAGCGATGGTGGACGTTCGTCCTCTCTAACAGTTGCTCTCGGTTCCCCGCTGCTTCGTCTGTCTAATCAAAGACTCATTAACATCCAACACGTCTGATGAATGAAGTTCACTGAGGGAAACCTGCAGCTCTCTGTTCAACATGGAAAAGAACCAGGGCTTAAAAGACGCTGGTGTTAACTATCCTGTGAGGTGACAGACATACATTAACACGGCCTTTGATCAGCCGACTGCATCTCTGAGAGTGTCACCTCCAAATAACTTCTCTGCTGTTCGTTTGTGGAGCCTGATCATTTTTCAGGCAGATAATTATTTTGCTGTAAACACGTCAAAAGTGCTCACAGTCAAAGCCATGCGTGTCTTTGTGGGAGAAAAAAGCTCCTTTACTTCAGCGTCTTTCAGGGTTTCACTCCATAATTATTAAGCTAACTAATTTAACGAGCTAACCTCAACAGTGACTTGTTGAGATTAGCCCTGAGGTTGTTTAATAAGGTAACCTGACACCTCAAAGTAATTAAAACAATTAAAAAGCTAACCCAGCGGTTTTCAGGCTCGGTCAACAGCTTAACTTCAGCCGTTAACTATCTAATTCAACAGTTGTCAAGCTAATTTCAGTGGTTACAGGAGCTATTTGTAAGTTTTGCTAATGCTACATGGCTAACGTTAGCATTAGCAGCTGTTTACTGACCAGTCTAGAAGAAATGTTGTGTTCAGGATCAAACTTCAGTTTAGTATATATTAGTATATGTTTCTATCAGTGGCGGCTGCTGGTCTTATGAGGAGGGGAAGCTCATTTTCGGCCTACATCATAAAATGTGTCCGTTTATTTATATGTAAATTTGCAGAGTGACAGAAGAGAGTCGCCAAACACAACGCTAGTCGTTTTTAACAAAGACAAAGTGGCTGAGGATCAGTAACGTCTCCAGATCAACTCCGAACAACAGAATGAAAAACTTGAAAAATGCTCCAGTGGATGCTTATACTTCAAGATCGCTGATTCGCTCATTTCGCTGTCAATCAAAAAGGGACTCAGCCTCAGACAGATCATCCAATCATCATGCAGAAGCCGAGCGTCCGGGCCAGCCCACTGCCCCATAGACCCCCAGAGACGCTGAGCGTCCGATGGGCGGGACAAAGCCCAGCATTTATCCAATGACCGTCTAGTTTCGCTGCAGTGGAACAACCCACTCTGTGCTTCCCCGTTGAAGTCAGGAGACGCTCGGCGTCTACACTGTGTAAAGCACTGTGGCGCTGCGGGGATGAATGAGAAGGAAGTCGTGGGGCGTCATGGGGCGTCGTGTAGCATAGTGGTCTAAGCAGATGCCCCATGTGTAGAGGCCACAGTCCTCGCTGCAGTCGGCCCTGGTTCGAGTCCCGCATCAGACGGCCTTTGCTGCATGTCATTCCCCCTCTCTCTGCCTCCCCATTTCCTGTCTCTCTACTGCGCTATCAATAAAGGCATAAAGAGCCCTAAAAATATACTTAAAAAAAAAAAAAAAATGAGAAGGAAGTCGTGTCGGTTACCTGTGATAAGCAGCTGATTCTCAACAAAAGATGAACGTGTTCTAGCGCATATTTAGTCAATGAAATGTACACACAACAGCACATACTTGACCACTTATTTTATTGACATTTTAGGGGAAACTGAGCTTCCCTTGCATCTTAGAGCAATCGCCACTGGTTAGTGTGTGTATATATATATATATATGTATTAGTATATGTCAGTACGTCACTATATGTCAGTATATTTTAGTATATATAAGTATATATTTGTATTAGTATATTCTAGTATATTTTAGTATATATTAGTATATATTCATATATAAAGGTTTTATATCAAAGACACTGTTGGTCTCTGAACCTTTTATTAATTTCAGCTCAGCTGGATGAAAAAAAAGGTTTAACTACAGATGTGACATATGCAGATTGAGTCCAGGTCCACGTCTCATGTTTTAATTTGGCAGCAGCAGTGTTTTCTGAGGAGGCAGTGTCTGATACATATTCAGTATCCACTTATTCCAGTACATAATCTAACTTACAGTATGTCATGCCTACAGCCTAATGAGTAAAATATTAAAATCAAGACAATAGTTTGTCTCAGACATAATTTAAATTCAGCAGTAGAAACCTCGGGATCTGGACTGGAATGTAAAACAACATGTTTGTTTGGATGGACTTTCCAATGAGCACGGGGAAATTATGGAAATTATGAAAATTTTTATATTAAATCCTTTGTTAATGAAGTAAATGATGCTGTAAATGTTCACATCTACCTGTAGTTGTGTATTTACATCTATGTAATGATGTGACTTTGATTTAGTTTCTTATTCATACCTTATTTGTTGTTGCAGTTCTTTCTGAGGTTCAATGGAGGTTGAAATAATTTATTGATTTTTATTTTTTTCCCCAGGGGACCGCTGTGAATTTGACCGGCGACAGGGCAGGTGTGTGCCAGGTGTGTGTCGTAATGGAGGGACGTGCCGGGAGCTTTCAGGTGGGGGTTTCCGGTGCGAGTGTCCTGCAGGAGGATATGAGCGTCCATACTGCACCGTCACCGCCCGCTCCTTCCCGCCCAAATCCTTCGTCATGTTCCGGGGCCTCAGACAGAGATTTCACCTCTCCATCTCATTAACGTGAGTCAAATGGAAATTTTATCTCCTTCCTGTCTGTGATTTTCTTTTCTATACATTTCTATATTTGACAATTCAAATGTGCTTTTCTGTTTTTAGTTTTGCTGTTGCCTCTTTCCTTCCTCTCTGTCAGTTTCCATCCCTCTTCATCAAGTCTCTCTCAGACGGATCCATAACCACTCCTCTTTGATTCTCAGAGCTCAGAGTTCCTCTCCTCTTTACTTTAATCAATTTATTTCATCTCTGTCTCAGAGATCGATCCTATTATTCATGGTTCCTCCACCTCTCCACAGAGAGAAGAGCTCTCACTCCTCTCACTCCTCTTTCATCCTTTAATTTACTGGCTTCACTCACATCTCCTTTGCTTCCTGTCTTTCCTCTCTCTCGTCTCATCTCACATCTCATCTCCAGAATTTCTGGTGACCTCATGCTCTCTCTGTGAAGTGGTCTGAACGATTAGCAGCCCAGTCCATGGACAGACTATTAGTCACAGTTAGTGCATTAATGTAAATGAGTTAAAGTTAGTGCATTAATGTAAGCTCACATGAAGTCATTCCTTTGAAACAACCTAACTGAAGCAGAAATGGACAGTTTTAGCTCTAAAGAAGAGGCCTGCTGTCAGAGCCAGAACATTTGAGCTGGAATTAGTTTTATTATTTTTATTTTTGTTTTTTTAAATGTCTGCACTGAACTACATGTAACCCAGAGAGACACGAGACTGAGATCAGATTTACATGTTTTCTTTTTATTGCTTTTGTTTTGTGTGATTGTAGGTTTTGTACCTGGAAGTAAAAGTTAATGTTAAACGTTGATGTTAAACGTTGATGCATTAATGCTGCAGAGGTCAGTGATCGTCTCCTGACTTCAGGTCCTTTGTCTTTGTCTCGCTCTCCCGCCGCCTGAGTGGTCATGTATGGCAGATCTGAAGTGGTCCTTAAGAGTGGTCAGACAGGGTTATGGGATGGTTGCCATGGGTGATGTCGTTTAATGTCAGTTGCTAGGGTGACTTGGCCTCGGGGTTGTTGCTAGGCTGATGTGGCCACCGTGTAGTGGTTGCTATGAGAGACTGCAGCCGTGGTATTCTTGCTAAATGAGCCTCGGTGCTGTGTCGGTATGTCAGGGTACAACATATGATTTGTTCCACTGATTTGTGACCAGCAGCAGAGGAGCGATCGTAAGTCAAGGACTGAAGTGTGACTGAAGAAAGAGGTTCAGTGTGATCGTTTCTCCCCTGGAAGAATCCAGTGAAGGCAAACATCACGTTTGGGGCAACAGCGGAAACCGATGGTTTAAAATCTGCAGCAGTTTGTAGAAACGTGGGCAGTAAAATGTTCTCTCTAATGTTCTCTTTACTGTCAGTAACTAGTGTCGCCGTGTCCTTGAGGAAGACGGGGATGTAGTTGAACAGATAATAGGGACTTTAAGCTGCTGTGGTTGAAGTGACGTCTACGGCGCCCGTTTACATTCCAACACGTTGCCGTAGTGATGGAAATCAAAGATCGCTAAGCAACAATGAACTCTAACAACGGCTACTTGTCTACTTCCGCAACCGAGTCTCTCTGAACATCGATACAGTCTCTTAACGTGACCTGAGCTGTTGATATTTGCTTTAGTGACAGTTTAATATCAGATAAGGCGTTTGTGACTTCAGCACCACGGACAGCATCATGGTGTCATCCACATACAGCACAGCGAGGCCGGAGAGGGAGGGCGGAGCTTAACGACAGTTTGTGATTATAAGGGGTGAACCGGTTAGCCTGGCTCCTCAGCATCCTTAGTGCTGCTCATATACATGTCCATGATTAACCTGGAAACATCAGTCAGATCAGCAGGTGTCTTTAATGAATGTCATTTAACAAAGATATTGTGATTCAGTTGGAACGATCGTTTGTTCATTTTACTTTCACTGAAATAATGTAAAAATGATGATGATGTTATTTCTGTTCCTCTACGTCTGGAGAACATGATCTGTAGGTCGGGGCGTCTCTGTAGCTCCACAACACTGATGGTGCTAACAATGCTAATGCTAACAATGCTAATGCTAACAATGCTCAACAATGTGACACATTTCACCTTCATCAGAGAAACTGCAGCTGCTGAGATCTGGATATTGAACTTAACAAACTGAGATGTTGATTATATTTTATTAACTGTGCAGCTCTACTGATAATCCTTGAATCTACTAACGGTGTGATTGTCAAATGTGACAAAAACATATAATTATCCTCTAACTCTTTAACATAAGGGAGGGTAAACTCGTCTTTCTCCTGTAGTAGACAGTTGAGCTGTGACTATAGGACGTCATCACGCCGTGGTCGTCCCTTCAACCGTCGCTACTGAACGATCCACAGCACATTCACATCTGGGAGCTTCAGCATCACAACTAAACGCTTTTCACTGTCACAGACTTATTTCCAATGTCTGAATAAAGAGTTTGGTTTAAGCTGATTGATCGTTAGTCAGTGCCTTGCTCTTGGGCAGCGTGACACGTGTCATTTAAACCCAGGATCCAGTTCCTGTTGTTGCTGGGTAAAGCTGCTGTCATGTTATCTGATGGTGACTCTAACAGACTGTCAGCCTCCCTCCCCTGACGTCACTGTTTTATTTAGTGTCCTGTTTGCTGCGAGCCTCACTCCTTGGCCTGGTTTCCACATCAGGGCCAAACAGGACTTAATCATTATTCATGTCACTCACTTTCTCCCAGAGCATTTTACTTCTCCACTGCAAAAAATGTTTTTCCTGTTAGTGCCTCACATGTTTGTGTAGCTGTGACTCTGCCGGTGGAGGAGTGAATGATGGGAGTGTGTTTCTGTGTGGAGCTATGACAGAACTGACATGTCTTTACTGCAGAGCTGCATAGACGTATTTTAAACAGGGAAGTTTCCCCTTTCCTCAGCTGAGTTTGAGTCCCCTTCATCTGCTGAGCTGTGGGTTTAAGGAAAATAAATTGTGATGTAGACGTGATTTACCTTCATTAGGTTTATTGCTTTCAGCACAAACACTCGCGTCATATTATTATTTCTGTCATATGCAGTTCTTTCGCTGCAGAAAATACATTTCACAAACAATAAGCACAGTAACAAGAACAGACATATGGAACATGCAACACAAGCTTCATTTACAGCCTCTCTGCTTCACTGACTCCACTCACCCTCTTCATTTTCTCTGGCAAAGCTCAGGTTACATTATTTCCAGCTATTTCTGGCGGCTTGAAGAGATTAGATCTGCACACTGTTGAACTAAAGCAGAGCCATGCAAACAAGACACAGGCCACAACTGAATAACCGCAGGTTTATTCTAGAGAATAATGACACTGTCAGATAACGGGGGGATACAGTCGTCATGATAGAAGTGATGATACCATCTTCTCCTCACTCTGCTGTGTTGCATTAATGCATCTAACCTTACAGCCACATTGATCTCTGCTGGAGGTTCAAGCCAAGAATGTAAATGCAGATACAAAACAGGAATGAGTAGAAACATTTTTCTTCAAGGACTCAGATATAAGCCACTAGTTCAGAAAGCAGCAAGCAAAGCATTTTAAACCCTCAGCTCCAGAGCTGCTCTGAACCCCACCTCCAACATCTGTACACTTATTTATCTAGTGGGGGGGGGGTTACAGTTTTGATTAAGTGCATACATGAGATATTTATATCCTCAATATTAGAGCTCACAATTAATGGGAATTATATGATAATTATAAGACCAACTGTCTACTACAGGAGAAAGACGAGTTTACCCTCCGTTATGTTAAAGAGTTAGAGGATAATTATATGTTTTTGTCACATTTGACAATCACACCGTTAGTAGATTCAAGGATTATCAGTAGAGCTGCACAATTAATAAAATATAATTGAAATCTCAGTTTGTTAAGTTCAATATCCAGATCTCAGCAGCTGCAGTTTCTCTGATGAAGGTGAAATGTGTCACATTGTTGAGCGTTGTTAGCATTAATATTGTTAGCATTAGCATTGTTAGCACCATCAGTGTTGTGGAGCTACAGAGACGCCCCGACCTACAGATCATGTTCTCCAGACGTAGAGGAAAAAAAATCACGTGATTCAGTGAAAATGCAAAAACAATCAGTGACACTGAAATCACAATATCTGCCAAAATAATCACATGAATTTTTTTTTTGCTTATTGTGCAGCTGTATCTCTTGTTTATCTCGTCTTTCGGTTTTTAAAGTTGTTTTATTTGTTTTTAAAGCTCTTCATGGTTTGGGACCGGCCTCCTTCACGAGCTCTCAGATCGTCTGCTGCTGAGCTTTTACTCGTTATTTTTTACTCGTTAAAATAGACAGAGCAGCTTTTTAACTTTCCTCCAAAACTGCTGCACAGCCAACATTTTTAAACTACAGCTGTTTGTTTAACTTGACTTTTGATTAATTCCCTCATATTTTACTATTCTTACTGTTTTCTGTTTTTATTTTCATTTACATATTTTATCATCTAATGTTTTTCTATTGCCTATTTTCGTTGTCCTTCAATCTGCCCTCATTCTATTGAACTATTTGATTTTTTTTTCATTGTCAAGATAAGAGCTGCATCTCTTTTATGAAAAGTGCT
Organism: Seriola dumerili; assembly: GCF_002260705.1. NCBI lineage: Eukaryota > Metazoa > Chordata > Actinopteri > Carangiformes > Carangidae > Seriola > Seriola dumerili. The sequence goes on along the minus strand of NW_019174538.1, from coordinate 416,586 downwards.
CTATAAATAAACTTATTATTATTGTTAATATTAAATGTGTAAGAATCAGTGATTATTGACCTTGAATTGCTCATTTCAGTAACACAGATTTCATCTCTGTGTTACTCTCCTTCAGTCAGCTGATCTTTTCCAAGTTGGTTTTATTTTGAAAACAGGATGTAAATACTTTTTAAAGTGGACGTTCAGTTCAGTGGGGATCTGATCTGTGTGTCTCTTGCCAGGAGAGAAGATTTGTCATCTGTGCTGTAGAATCCAAAAAACTAACAGTGCTTTTGATCAGGCTGTGTAAACACTCAGCCCCCCCCCCCCTCCCCCGGCCCTGCCATAGAAAATAGAGTAATTATATTATAATTATGAACATAAATATATATTTGTATTTATAAATATATATAAATGCATTATAATTGCATGACTCTGAGCAGCTGGAGGGAGAGGAAGGCTGCAGCAGCATTTATTGACTGTGGCACAGTTTTAAAAGCTTCTGCTCCTCCATGTTAACACTAGGAGTCAGGTTCAGTCTCTGTGTGACATCAGGCCTCGCGGTGTCGGGCTTCCATGTTCTATTTACCACATTAAAAAATAAATGAAAAAGTTATTTGTATATTTCATGAAAAATATCCAGTTGACATATAATTCTCATGTTGCATACAGAATATTTATCGATCAGCGTATTATGGAGGATGTTTTGTGTGTTCTAGTTTTGCCACCCTGGAGAACAGTGGTCTGCTCTTCTACAACGGACGCTTCAACGAGAAACACGACTTCATCGCCCTGGAGATCCAAGAAGGACAAGTGGTTCTGAAGTACTCCACAGGTACTGACTCTGAGTCTGTGCACTGTGCTCAGGTGTTCTGTATTTATAAAGGACCTATAGATTGTTTGGAGTACTCATGTTCATTATGATCACTATAAATCCCAGTCTATGAACCAAACATATAAAAACATGAAGCTACTAATTAACTCTCTAAGCACAGAGGATGTGGTTATATGTTCATGTTCATGTGTGTGTGTGTGTTTCATGCACAGGTGAAGCTGAAATGAGAGAGATGAGTTTCGTCATTATACAGTTAATATTTTATTTACAGTAAAAACAAATAAAAAGTCACCTCAAGCAATGATAAATCGATCAGATAAACGTCTGTTACCTGCTGATGTGCTGACACTACCTTGATCCCTGCAGGTGAATCTTCCACCCAGGTGAGTCCCTTCCTGCCTGGTGGTGTGAGCGATGGAAACTGGCACACAGTTCACATCCACTATTACAACAAGGTGGGTTTAACATGTCAGTCTGCTGCTGTGTCCTGGAACATGTGGAGTGTTGATCTTACCTTTGATCGTACATGTTGTGCTCCTGACGTCTGTTTGATACTTGAGTCATCCTCTGAAGTTTCTGTTGTGATAGTAGTTTTTACTTGTGATGCGACGGCAGATCAGTTTCTCCTCCTTCACACTGACGGAGCACTTTGAATTAATCCGAGGTGTTTGAGGTGTTTGAGGTGTTTGTGTGCTCGTGCTGCTCTGTGGGCGTTTGCTTGTCACCATTTTATTCATGCATCTTCGTCGCACATCTCCTTTAATTTTCTTCATGTTCTTTCATTTTCCTCAGCCAGCTACACGCTATGTGAGTATGAGTGTGTGTCAGGGTGCACATACACTTCCTCCTCTCCTCCACTGTCTTTCCCTTCCTCCTTTCTTTTTCACCAGCAGACAGTAAGTGACGAGTGACTGTGGTGTCTTTCCCATATACAGTGTCTGTTGTTTCTTGTCTTACTAACTCAGTTTCCCTCTTTTCTTTCTAACATGATGAGACTATAGTCTGAGGCTACGTCCACACCCACGTTTTCCTTTTAAAACAATCTTCTTCCTACGTTTCTCCTCCGTTCACACTGTTGGAAACTCTGCTGACCCTGTTTTATTTTGAAAACTCTGTCCCTGTTGTTGCCCGTACAGACAATCTACTTCCTGTTTACACCAGCGGAGATTGTTTTAGTTTGAAAACGGCGTTTTAAAATGAAAAGGTGGTGGTGTGGACGCAGCCTGATGTGTGGAGTTGATGTGGTGATGCTGGTTTAAACTCTGGCTGTAGAGAAAGCTGCTGGATCTCCTGCATGTTGCTGGTGTCATGGTCTTTTCTTGTTTTCTGTTCCTTTCGACTCTGTATTCAATCTTTGTGTGTGTGTGTGTGTGTGTGTGTGTGTGTGTGTGTGTGTGTGTGTGTGTGTGTGCGCGCAGCCTAAGCGCAGTATGAGTGGCGAGGCCCAGGGTCCGTCGGATGAGAAGATCGCTGTGGTGAGCGTTGACGACTGTGACACAGCCTTGTCGCTTCGCTTCGGGACACAGCTGGGAAACTACAGCTGTGCAGCTCAGGGAAAACAGACCAGCAGCAAGAAGTGAGTCCATCTTCCTTTTGTGTTTTCTTTACAGTGGTGATCTGAAGCTCCACACGTCTGTGAGATGGTTACAGGAAAAATCATCTGCTGCTCGCTGCCCACCATGTTGGACATGACACACAACATACACGTAGTGCATTTGTCATATTACGTGTTTATGATGAAACTGACCTTCCAGTTTGTTGTGGTGGAGCTTTAGTGCTCCAGTTATTATAAGAGCTGGACTCAGACATCGATCCAGTGCGATGTGATTTTAATCTGTGAAGCTTTGAACCGAATGACTCGTTTCCCGATGACATCATGAATCAATTAACTCTACATGAATTAACCACGATGTCAACGATCGTGGGTTGAACACCATCTTACTTTTCAGGTCATTATCTCCTCTTGTTTGTTGCTGTTGATGGTTTCATGTCCTGTAGAAGTCGTATTATTCTTCCATGATTCATTCATCAACATGGCGTCAGATCCAGAACGCCGTTCACTCGATCTCATACCCCAGAGGCATGATGGGAGTACCACTGATGCACATATTCAATGGGCCGCATAAAGCGGAAGTAACCCGGAGGCCAGAACCATTTTTGGCGTATACACCAGGCGAGCAATTCGTATAGGATTGAATGGGCTCCATTTTTAGATCCAGCGTCCTGTTGTAATAACATCCATGGTTTCGTTTGGCGCTCAGAGCTTTAGTGACAGGAAGTAAGTTCTAAAAGTTTACCAGAGAATTTCCCTGAGCTTCCTGTCGCCTCGTAGCAGAAGAAGAGAGCTGTTTAACATGTACTTGATTTTAGAATTAATCCCTCAGTTTCATTTCTGACATTGATGATCATCAAGAGTAAATTTATTGCACGAATCTCCGTCACCTCCAGCGCAGCAGCCGAGCGGCTCTGAGCGGTCACCGACCCTGAGCTGTTTACACAGGATGAGCAAACGTCTCTCCAAAGACAAGTTTCATTAAACATCATCTGTGACTGATCAGAGGCTGAACACAGAATCAAATATCACTAAGCAGAAAACCAATAAGGCCTCTGAGTGCTGAGCAGCTCAGAGGAACCAGCTGCTGGTACGAAGCTCTGAGGTCACAGGTGAGAGAAGGTAGATCATGAGTAGGGACTGTCTGTAATTATAATGGACGTGTTTCCTGTTTACAGATGACAATAAAACACTGTGTCTGTCATTATAGTTTATATATGGACTCAGCATTCAGAAATAACTCTAGCTTATTGCAACAGTTTCAACACAGCCAGTGCACATCATAGATATAATAAACATGAACCATTTACATACAGTAGATTCCATCATAGTGAGTTACAGTGTGTTACAAAGAGTCCATCAGTATTTTTTAATTGGAATAACAACTGACAAATCAGCTGACGGGACAAATGACCTCAAATATCTGTTTGATTCGGCTCCTAGGGAAAGTATATTATTATTATTATTACGATTATTATTATTACAATTATTATTATTATTATTATTATTAGGATGATGATTATAATTATTAGTATTATTATCATGATTATTATTATTATTATTAAATGATCACATTGCTTTTTAGAGCTACATTCATGAGAAGCTCTCAGCCGTTTAGTTTTTTTCCCCACATGATAATATAGAATAATATAGTATTATATAGTATGATATAATATAGTATAGTAAAATATGATATATTATAATATAGTATAATATAATATAATATAATATAGTATAGTAAAATATAATATTGTATAATATAATATAATGAGCTGGGCTGGTGGAAAAAAGTGTTTCAATAATAAAAAGTAAGAGAAGGAGACACGAGGAAACAGAAAATCTAAAATCCAAAACAGTGCGACATGAGACATTAGGGCGGGGCAGACAAAGACAGGAAGTAAAAACAACAATCTACTTCAAAATAAAACAGGAAATAAACCAAAGGGGTAAAAGTTGAAAACAGTGGAACCAGGGCAGATCATGACAACAACTGTGTAAATAAATAAATGTGAACATGGAGCAAGGAGAAAGATCTGATCAGACTTTAGTGTGTTTCAGTGTGTTTGAGCCTTTCTGCAGTTTGATCAGTTTAATCTGTTAAAACCTGAGACTGCTGTCGGGTGATGAGGTCACTGTGGAGGGAAGTCTGTGGGGACCTGAGGCTCTAATGAGGCTCGAATGTTTGACATCTTCTTTATTACGTCTGCCTGCATCTCTTTGATGGGCTCGTTAGTCTCTGGTGTTAACGTTCATCTCTTTTCATCCCTCTCTCTCCCTCTCTCTCCCTCTCTCTCTCTCTCTGTCGTCTCTTTCTCTCCCTCTCTCTCTCCTCTCTCTCTCTCTCTCTCTCTCTCTCGGAATCACCCTCTCTTCAGTGTCTCTCTCTTCCATCTCTCTCATTCCTTCTCTTCTCTCTCTCTGTCTTCCTCTTCTCTCTCTCTCTCTCTCAATATCCAGTTATCGTACTCCTCTCTCTCTCTCCCTTCTCTCTCTCTCGCTCCCCTCTCTCTTGTCTCTCCTCTCCCTCTCTCCTCTTTTCTCTCCCTCTCTCTCTGTCCTCTCTTCTCTCTCTACTCTCTCTCCTGTCTCTCTCTCCTGTCTCTCTCTCCCTCTCTCTCCTAACCTCTCTTCCCTCTCTCCTCTCTCCCTCTCTCTCTCCCTCTCTTATGTCTCTCACTCATTTTATTACATTACGACAGTTTTTAAATCCTCTGCGTTGCTTTTCAGTGTGTGTTTGTGTTCGACCTTGTGAGTCTCTGGAGTTCACTCTGCTCCACGAACCTGAATGTCTATACCACAAGTGCTCGACACACACGCAGCACACACACACACACACACACACACACGCACACACACACACACACACACACGCACACACACTGAAGGCAGCCTGTCATGGTGCTGATGTGTGAGCTGTGTTGTGTCAGCGCTAAGTGAAGCTGAAAGAAGAGGAGAAGGATCAAAGAGGAAGGCCAAAGACGCTTCAACACTCTTCTTCTTCTTCTTCTTCTGTTCCTCCTCCATTAGCAGCTCAACCTCCTCTCTCTCTCTCTCTCTCTCTCTCTCTCCGTCTCCACATCCTCCTCTAATGACGCTCTCTGTTGATATTTGCTGTAACTCACTTAATCTCTTGTTTGTTTGACTCGAGCGCCTTTTGTCTCTTTAGCTTCCTTCAGTTCGTATTCCTCTGGCGTTTATTGGCTCCACACACAAAAACGAAAAACCTCAACTCGCACTGGGGGGAAAAAAAGAAAAGATAATACTGACAGTTTCTGTGTTCGTCTTTTCCCGCTCTTACAGTCCCATAGCTGTTATTTTCTGTCTCCTACATCTTCCTCATATTCCCTGTTTTCCCGTCTCTGTACTCGTCTTCCATCTGTCTTGTCATCCGCCTTTACGCTCTCTCTTGATATTTGCTGTAACTCATAGTTAATCTCTTGTTTGTTCATCTGCCTCCACATCTCCCTTTTCCTGTCGCTGTTTTTTTCTCCTCTGCTATTTGTTGACGTCCCCTAACATCCACCTCCTCTCGCTGCTTCTCCCTCCGTCTTGTCATCCACCTTCACCTCCTCTCCCCTGATATCTGCCGTAACTCCTATTTAATCTGTTTATTCATCTGTGTCTCCGTCTGTCTCCTCTTCTCTCTCATCTTTTCAATTTCTCTTTTCTCCTGCTGTTTCTGGTTTTACCCTCAACATCATCATCATCATCATCATCATCATCATCATCATCATCATCATCTTGTTTCCTGTCAACACCCACTATTATACTCTGATTCTTGTTCCTCTTGACATTTACCCCTGATGACACATTTAATCTCTGGGTCTGTTTAATCCCTTTGCCTCTCTCATTTCCTCTTTTCATGTTTTTCCTTTCCTCTCTTCCTCCCTCCTCCCCTCCGTCACTGAGGGATAATCCTCCACTCCTTCCTTATTCCCTTATTCCCTCCTCTTCCTCCTTATCTCCTGCTCCCTCAGGTCTCTGGACCTGACTGGTCCATTGTTTCTGGGCGGAGTTCCCAACGTACCAGACAACTTCCCGTTTGGCACCAGGGAATTTATCGGCTGCATGAAGGAGCTGCACATCGACAGCAAGCCGCTGGACTTGGCCGGATTCATCGCGAACAATGGAACAATTCCCGGTCAGCGCACAGAAACACATGAACTATCAAATAAACAGATACAAATGAATGTAATTAATGGAAACATCTCTGAGTGTCCTGTAAACCAATTATTCACTTCCCAAAAGCTGTAGTAAACATTAAAGCAGGTTCTTCAGGTGAATAGACCTGAAATTTGATTTTCACTGATGAAGGTTCAACAGAGTTCTGCAGGAATGATCCTAAAACCAGGAAATCATTTATCGTGTTGTCACTTCCTGTTCCCTGGTCCTGAAGTCTCTGGTTTGTTGAATGTGTTTTGGTTGATGACTGAAATCAGGTCTGTGTTCAACACGAGCTCAAGACATTTTCACCTTTTATTCTCCAACATAAAATCAGTCAGTAAATACTCCAGTCCTGATTCCTGAAGCTTTCACGTCTCTGTTGCTAATGAGTGTTTAAACGAGACACAGAGGTTGTCAGGGACGTTAAACGTCACGTTGAACATGAAAACTGATCTCTTCACCAGCCCACCTTTACAGCCTGGTTAACTCACCAGTCCACCTTTACAGCCTGGTTAACTCACCAGTCCACCTTTACAGCCTGGTTAACTCACCAGCCCACCTTTACAGCCTGGTTAACTCACCAGTCCACCTTTACAGCCTGGTTAACTCACCAGTCCACCTTTACAGCCTGGTTGTGTTCTTCTGTCAGAGGAAAGGCTTCAGTAGAAGAGTTTAAGTTGAGGTTTAGTGGTGGAGACGTTAAGGTCACGTGACTGGTGTTGAAGTCATGTGACTGTGGTGGTGAGGTCATGTGACCGTGGTGTAGCTGGTTTATAGCCTAACATTAGCTTTTTACTTCTGACTGTATTGAGGCTTCAAACATCCGAGATGTTCGTTAGTGAAGATGATCCTGCTGAACTAAACCTGTCAGGATCAGAAACTGTTGTTTGTAAAAATCCCATTGGCTGTTTGTGGAGGGAAGCAGGGGGGTGATAGCTTCAGGCTCTAAACATACATCATCATCTGAATATCAGAAGTAATTCACTGATCAAAGTGTAAGCAGACATGTCGGTGACATCGGCGATGATGTAACTCTCTGTCTTGCTTCTCATAGGCTGCAGTGCCAAGCTGCCCTTCTGTAAGTCCAGCCCCTGTCAGAACGGAGGAACCTGCAGGGTGAGCTGGGAGACGTTCTCCTGTGACTGCCCCCTGGGGTACGGAGGGAAGGACTGCAGCCATGGTGAGAGGTTTATCTTCCTCCTGTGGTCCGACGGCTCATGTCTCATTTTATCAATGATTATCAATGAGGAGAGACCGCGGCTCAGATAATTGGCAGTTTGAGAGTGGTCGTGTTTTTAAAAATACAGCATCAGCGGCCTTTATTTGATTCCAGTAATTAAGCTCCTAATTAATGAGTGAATCATTTAGAGATGTTAAAATGCTCCAGGTAACACCTTTAAACTGAAACAGTTCTTATTTACACAGCAGATTAATTACAGGAATAAGACACAGCTCTTTTAATGAACTCAGACTCACAAATGCTCTGTTGTTCATTCATTCAGGTTATTTCAGGATTTTCCCGCCGTTCTAGTCCAGTCCTCATTTTGTGTTTAACCCTGTGCTGTATGAGCGGACGGCATGTCAGTGACGGAGAGCTGAGTGAATGAGTGTTGATCTGTTTTAACGAATCAACACAAGCAAAAAGAGGAAACAGATAATTCAGGAAACTGCAGCGTTGCTACAGTTAGCATGTGAGCTAGCTGTTTGTTTCCTGTGTGTAATTGGACCCAGATAAAGTGACAAGTGACGAGATGACATTTTTATCTTGATGTTCAGACCTCCGGGGAAATCAGAGCAAATTCAGTTGTGATTTTAAGATGAAAATCTGTTTTCTAACAGCATCGTCATCATCAGGGAGGAAAGTAAATTAAAAACAGGATGTGACGTGTGCAGCACGTCTTCTTTAAACTCTTTAAATCAGCAGCTGTCTCGTCTATCAGCTGTTGTGCTTCCTTTATTAATAAATATTACATCTTTATAATTATTACTTAAGTTTTTACTTGGTTTCTCTTTAGTCTTTTTATAAGCTCAGAAACAAAAACACAAAAATACTGTTTAAAGCAAATTTAATGAACGTGTCACCGTCTTTGTCACAATGAACCGCTCACAGCATCAGAGCCTGACGAGTCTCTATCATCAGATCATCCATCATTCATTTCTTATTCAGCAACAAAGAAACTCTAAATCTGGTGTTTTGTCTCAGAATCAAAAAACAAAAACTAAATTCACGTTCAGAAAGAGGAAGTGAAGTGTAAAACATTCAAAATAAAAGCCAACAGGACATAAAAGTGTAACATTAAGCTGGCAAAGGATCAATACCAGGGTAATGATAGAAGATTCATAAATGAATGAATGAATGAATGAATGATTACATTAAAAGTACAAAACAATAAATTATTACTTTTTACATTCAGTCATTCATTCATTCATTCATTCATCTTTCTAACGTTACTCTGGTGTAGATCGGTTGCTTGCTAAATGTTACACATTTATGTCCTGTTGGCTTTTATTTTGAATGTTTTAAACTTCACTTCCTCTTTCTGAATGTGAATTTGTCTTTGGTTTAGAATTAAAAAGTCAAATAAAACCATGTTAATTCGGTTTCTGGTTTCAAACTAAATAATAATAGAAAAAATTTGAAAAAAAACAAAAAAGGATCATTTTGATTGTTTTTTTATTTTTTTGATTCTGACACTAAAAACGTTTTTTTCCATTTTGGTTTTGAAACAAAACGATGATCCCAGACTCTGATCAATAACGGTGACTTTTCTTTTTATTCACCCTCGCTCTCTCACCCTCCACCTCAGTGATGCCACACCCCCACCGCTTCCTGGGAAACAGCGCCCTCTGGTGGGACCTGAAGAACGACGTGACCATCTCCACGCCCTGGTACCTGGGCCTGGTGTTCAGAACCAGAGCACGAGAGGGGACGCTGCTGCAGGCTCAGGCCGGCCAGTACACCAGCCTGCTGTTCCAGGTGTGAACACACACTCTCCCCCTCTCTCTCTCCCCCTCTCTCTCTCCCCCTCTCTCTCTCTCTCTCTCTCCCAGTCTCTCCCCCCCTCTCTCTCTCTCTCTCTCTCCCCCTCTCTCT
>NW_019174538.1:402629-406404 GCF_002260705.1 Seriola dumerili | reverse complement strand
CTCTCCCCCTCTCTCTCTCTCTCTCTCTCTCTCCCCCCCTCTCTCTCTGTCTCTCTCTCTGCTGAAGAGATGGTTTTCCGTTGCCAGCAGCTCTGAGAGCTTTAGCTCCACTTATGCTGAAACACAGATAGCGACACCTTCTTCCTCTTTTGTAGCATAAACCAATTATTATTGTGTTTTAATTTAATGCTGCTCATTTTAAGCCAAATCTCAGCAGGTGGCACAAAAGATGCTGCGTCGGCAGCGTCACGTTAATTATGGGTTTTATGTCTCATGGTTATTTAGTGTTTTAATATGAAACTATCAACCTGTAAATGAGACGAAAATCATCTATAATGCTAATGCTACATCCAGAGACAGCAGCCAAGCTCAGTGAGGGCAGCCAAGATACTGGATTTCACACTCCCACGCACACGCACACACACACACTCAGACACTCAGACACACACACTCAGACACACACAGACACACAGACACACACACACTCAGACACTCAGACACACACACTCAGACACACACAGACACACAGACACACAGACACACACACACTCAGACACTCAGACACACACACTCAGACACACACAGACACACAGACACACAGACACACACACACTCAGACACTCAGACACACACACTCAGACACACACAGACACACAGACACACAGACACACACACACTCAGACACTCAGACACACACACTCAGACACACACAGACACACAGACACACAGACACACACACACTCAGACACTCAGACACACACACTCAGACACACACAGACACACAGACACACAGACACACACACACTCAGACACTCAGACACACACACTCAGACACACACAGACACACAGACACACAGACACACACACACTCAGACACTCAGACACACACACTCAGACACACACAGACACACAGACACACAGACACACACACACTCAGACACTCAGACACACACACTCAGACACACACAGACACACAGACACACAGACACACACACACTCAGACACTCAGACACACACACTCAGACACACACAGACACACAGACACACAGACACACACACACTCAGACACTCAGACACACACACTCAGACACACACAGACACACAGACACACAGACACACACACACTCAGACACTCAGACACACACACTCAGACACACACAGACACACAGACACACAGACACACACACACTCAGACACTCAGACACACACACTCAGACACACACAGACACACAGACACACAGACACACACACACTCAGACACTCAGACACACACACTCAGACACACACAGACACACAGACACACAGACACACACACACTCAGACACTCAGACACACACACTCAGACACACACACACACTGTTATCCACTAAGCAGGTTATTTTATATTATTTTATTCCTTCACTGTTTTCAGTTCCTTCTCTTATCTGGTGTCTCGCTGTGTGTGTGTGTGTGTGTGTGTGTGTGTCAGGTGATAAACGGTCAGCTGGTGTTCTCAGTGACCCGCGGTTCGACCCGGCCGGTGCGTCTGCGGTTGGATCAGGTTCAGGTGGCAGACGGTCGGTGGCACGACCTCCAGTTGGAGCTGAGAGACGTTCGCAGCGGCCGTGAGACGCGCTACGTCGCCACGCTGCGGCTCGACTTCGGACTCTATCAGGTAAGAGACGTGATACAAACCTAACTGACTTACTGTTCCAGCCATAAGGTCACAGTTTATTAAGCAGACTAATACAGTGGAAATTAAACGCAGCAAATTCAAGTCTTTAAAAATAATTAAAACACTGTAAAATAAAGTATTTCAATCTGAGTGTAGTTTCCCCTGAAAGCACAGATGTAAATAAATAACAAGGTTTTCATCATTTCTGTTTTACTAAATCAATAAGACTTCATTTCCTTCAACAGTTAATTTCCTCTGTCCCTTTTTTCCAACTCTATAATAGATTCACAACCTTCATTAACCACGTTCATCTAGAAACAGCCTGTTTTCTTCTTCCAGCTTTAATTCTTAGATTTGATTTGATTTGCTTCTTTGAAATGTGCTTAAACTCTGATGGAACTCAGTCTAATCAGGAGGAAGCTGTAATTAGGACTGTAAAACATTTCATATGAATTAATGCAAGAAATCATTTTTAATATCCTGTAATAAACAGACTTCAGCTGCACTGAGTTTAAAGTCAGTATTTCTGTTCTCATAGAAACTTCACCGAAACACTCTCTCCTCTCACAGTGACAGACACAATGAGATATACGCTCACATCTCCCAGAATACATTTCTCCTCTCCTGTACCAAGACATTTACCCCGTCACACAACATGCAGTTATTTATTTGCAGCATTAAATCACCCAATCACCTTAAAGATCTCTGTGACACCAAAGCCCCTGAAGTGCAGAAATCCCGTTTGGTCTGAACCTTTTCACTGGTGTAAAATAATAAACACTGAACCTCTCTACGTATTTTTGAACGCTGACCTTGAGGGAGATGATCTCCTTTCCCATGATGCATTTCTTCACACCTTGAACTGTTCGTCCTGACAGTTGATATTATCATATGAAATAAATTACCTGGTTCTACATGATAATGGTATTCAGCTCTTTGTGTATCAGTTAGAATACGGCTATTAATACTGATAATCGTCTTTGCCCTTCCTGTCTCCACCCCCACCCCCACCCCCACCCCGGCCCCCCATTAGGGAACAGTGATAGTGGGAAACGAGATTCATGGTTTGAAGGTGAAACATCTGCATGTGGGAGGAGTTCTGGGCTCAGGAGAGGTTCAGAACGGGATAAGAGGATGTATACAGGTGAGGATGGTGTGTACAGGTGAGGCTGGTGTGTACAGGTGAGGATGGTGTGTACAGGTGAGGATGATGTGTACAGGTGAGGCTGGGGTGCACAGGTGAGGATGATGTGTACAGGTGAGGATGGTGTGTACAGGTGAGGATGGTGTGTACAGGTGAGGATGATGTATACAGGTGAGGATGATGTGTACAGGTGAGGATGGTGTATACAGGTGAGGATGGTGTGTACAGGTGAGGATGATGTGTGCACAGGTGAGGATGATGTGTACAGGTGAGGATGGTGTGGTACAGCGTGAGGGATGGATGGAGATGGAGGGAAGCTGGAGACATGAACCTCTCTCTGTGTCTCTCTGCAGGGCGTCCGGTTGGGTGTACGGCCTGATGCCCGCCCCTGCCCCGCCCCATCAAAAACTGTCAAAGTGGAGACTGGCTGTAATGTTGCGCAACCCCTGCGTCTCATCTCCTTGCCCCGCCCACAGCCGCTGTTCTGACCAATGGGAGCGCGCACACCTGTGTCTGTGAACCTGGTGAGTGAACAGCGCGACGATGATGTTGGGGTAGGCTAACGTGTGTTTAGGCTAACGTAGAGAGCAGCTCGTTACATGAGCTGGATGCTAACAACATTAGCAGCTACAGGCGTCACTGTTGCTGCAGTCTTGTTGTTGTTAGCCTGCGCGCCATGCTAGCTTCTGCAGTTTGCTTTTCACAGCGGAGCAAGAGAACATTTGTCTGACAGAACAGAATGTTATTCAAAACAAATGAAGGATCATGGGATCAATCATGGAGGACACCAAATGAAATGATTAGTTACTTTTTAACAAATAATGAATCGTACTTCCTGGTTCAGATCCACTGTTTTCAAAGTGTTGGAAAAGTGAGCGTGCCTGGGCGGCGCCAGAGAACTGGAGGGAGGCGCAGCATGAGAGAAAATAACTAAACAGCCTGCCTAGCTAAATCTGCATGGCTGGCAAAATGGATGG
>NW_019174538.1:392480-402604 GCF_002260705.1 Seriola dumerili | reverse complement strand
GGGAAACGAGATTCATGGTTTGAAGGTGAAACATCTGCATGTGGGAGGAGTTCTGGGCTCAGGAGAGGTTCAGAACGGGATAAGAGGATGTATACAGGTGAGGATGGTGTGTACAGGTGAGGATGATGTGTGCACAGGTGAGGATGATGTGTACAGGTGAGGATGATGTATACAGGTGAGGATGATGTGTACAGGTGAGGCTGGTGTGCACAGGTGAGGATGATGTGTACAGGTGAGGCTGGTGTGTACAGGTGAGGATGGTGTGTACAGGTGAGGATGGATGGAGATGGAGGGAAGCTGGAGACATGAACCTCTCTCTGTGTCTCTCTGCAGGGCGTCCGGTTGGGTGTACGGCCTGATGCCCCGCCCCTGCCCCGCCCATCAAAAACTGTCAAAGTGGAGACTGGCTGTAACGTTGGCAACCCCTGCGTCTCATCTCCTTGCCCCGCCCACAGCCGCTGTTCTGACCAATGGGAGCGGCACACCTGTGTCTGTGAACCTGGTGAGTGAACAGCGTGACGATGATGTTGGGTAGGCTAACGTGTGTTTAGGCTAACGTAGAGACAGCTCGTTACATGAGCTGGATGCTAACAACATTAGCAGCTACAGGCGTCACTGTTGCTGCAGTCTTGTTGTTGTTAGCCTGCGCGCCATGCTAGCTTCTGCAGTTTGCTTTTCACAGCGGAGCAAGAGAACATTTGTCTGACAGACAGAATGTTATTCAAAACAATGAAGGATCATGGGATCAATCATGGAGGACACCAAATGAAATGATTAGTTACTTTTAACAAATAATGAATCGTACTTCCTGGTTCAGATCCACTGTTTTCAAAGTGTTGGAAAGTGAGCGTGCCTGGGCGGCGACAAAGAACTTGAGGGGAGGCGCAGCATGAGAGAAAATAACTAAACACCTGCCTAGCTAAACTGTACATGTGGCAAAATGGATGGATTTCAGCAGCTACAGTGAGAGAGGAGAGAGAGAGAGTCTGGGGCGAGCAGCAGACAGAGGAAGTAGATCTACATTTATTCCTTTCTACTGTGCGTCACCGCAGCAACCAGCTCTGTGTCTCTGACAGTTTCTGACAGTTGTCATTCTCCCGTCCAGCAAACTCACTTAAACAGACACGTCTTCAATGAGGTGTGGTCAGGAACATTGTTGTTGTATCTCCAGGCGGCTGAAAGTGATGGACCAACACAAAGCACTGGTCTGAAGTCAGTGGTGTCGCGTTTCATTGTGTATGTAGTGTATGAATCATTCATCTGATTTCTAAACATCCTGATTTTTAAATCACAGATTAAAAAACTACTTGAGCAGTTTGTGCGACACAGATATTGTGTTTTGACTTCACCAATGAAAACATCAGATAAACTGTAAAGTAGCACAGCGAGGAACGATTCTCTACTTCGCTCATACATGTTAATTTACATGTGTTCAAACCTCCGCGCCAGGGAAATGCTCCTGCTGTTTTACACACTGTGGACATCGGATGTGACAGAAAATATCTGCGACGACAGGAGGTGATAGAAGCCAGCCGGCTGAGAGAGAGAGGCAATAATTATGATGTGGCCGTTTGTGCGTAGGTGTCTGCCAACGCTCTAACTGGGTTAAACAGATATTTGGGAACACATAATGAGTTCTCATCCACCTGAGACTCAGAGAGAAACTGACTGCAGGCGAACTTCCAGAATCTCCTTAGTCAGGTGAATATAATGAGGCAGAGTTAATGTGGAGGAGAAGAGCCTGATTAAAAGAGGAGTAGAGAGAGGAAGAGAGGAAGGAAAACATATACGGCATTCAGAAAAGAGAGAGAGAGAATAATAGAAAGATGAAAAAGAGGAGGAACAGAGAGACAAAGTATGAATCATTAATGAAGAGAAAGAGGCGGCTGACAGAAATAGTGTAAAATAAACAGCAAAAGTTTTGAGGCGAGAGGAAAGAAGAGAAGAAAGAGGGAAGAGAGGAAGTCAAATCAAACAGCCTGAGAGCAGCAGAGACATGTGGGAATAGATCCACACACACACACACACACACACACACACACACACACACTCACAGAAGTGTGAAAGTTAAGGGCAGGATGAGGATATTTGATATTTGTTTGGAGCTTTATTAGAAGCCACTGAGCTGCAGTTGGATTGTGAGCAGAGATGATTAAAGGAGATTATTAATATTTATGATTAAAGGAGATTATTTATATTTATGATTAAAGGAGAGGTGAGAGGAAAGACTGGATATCAGATTAAGAGAGAAAGAGCCACATGAGAGAGAGAAGGTGGCCAATCCACTTGTTTTCCACAGTCTGTCAGGATATTGATCCTCAAGCTGCTTTTCATTCACTACTTTCCTGTGAACCTCCTCATCATTAACTGCAGCATGATTACAGTTGTTCTGACTGTGATACGAGTATCTGTAAGGTCTGATACTTCCTAAAATCCTGCACCGAGTATCTGCGAGTACACGAGTCTCTTCAATGATCTGATACCATGTCATTTATTAATACATTTTATAGTTTCACACTTGGTAGTTTGTGTAATGTTAGCTGTTAGCCGTTAGCCGTTAGCAATTTGGCAACATGTAAAGTCCCACCAGTACAAAGACAACATCATGTACAGTACAAAGGCTTTAGTTGGGGGGGGGGGGGGGGGGGGCAGAGTAAGGAAAGTGTATTATATACAAGATTTATTGTTTTATGACGAATCAGAGAATAAAAGAAAGATTCTGTGACTCATGTATTCGTCCAAAGGGTTTCACCTGAGCTGTACAATAAACTATATAATAACAGTTATATCACATCCTCACAGGGTCAGTAGCATAGAGCTGGGAAAATGATTCTGTGCTCAGACCTTCAGATGTCAGACTCGATACTGGGAAAGAAAAACTGATATCAGAACATCTCTGCACATGATGTTCAGTTACTTTAGTTATTTTATGCAAAACATTTGGTTTTCATTTCATTCCACTGTGTCATCAGCAGAAAAGGTCAGAGATAAACTGGACTGGTCAACACAAGGCGGGAATACAAAGGAGTCTGTGTCTCAGTTGTAGATGTAAAAGCACGAGAGGTGAGATTACCTCCTGCACAGGCTGCTACCTGTGTGTTCTGTCAGATCACAGAGGGAAGGAAAGGGAAAGTTGTTCAAGAAAGAAAAGTTGTTAAAGGAGAGCGTGAGATTAAAGGAGGTGGAAGGAGAGAGAGAGAGTTATGTGACTGATGCAGTTTGTTAAAGTGAGAGAGCCTCAGGCTCTGCAGCATGGAGAGGAAGCAGAGAGCTGCTGCTATCCCTGTAGCATCCTGCACCAGCCCGCAAGCTAACGCTAACACCTTGACTTATTAACATGGAGCACAGACTCAGAGAGCACACACACACTCACACACACACACACACACACTTGTAGCTTATCAGCAAACTTAGTGTTCGCGCTCTTATTTACTGTAAACACACACACACACACTCTCTCTCATTATCATTATATTTCATCAGCACAATGAGCATTAAATACAGTGAAAGCTGCTCGGAGACAAATCAAAGTTTAATAAACGCAGAGAGAGAAAGAGAGAGAGAGAGAGAGGTGCTCTCTGAATAATTCTCTTTCATGTGTGTGTGTGTGTGTGTGTGTGTGTGTTGTACTGAAACCAGCCTAATGGGTCTCTCATGCAACTGACAGCACCTCTGATTTGTGCAATACAGCATCCTTGAAAACACACACACACACACACACACACACACACACACACACACACACACACACTGTGAGACATGGTTCTGCATGACAAAGCACAGAGACATCTGCTCTCTCATCTCCACACTGTGTGTGTTTCTGAGTAAGTGTACAATATGTAGTACAACAGTGTGTGTGTGTGTGTGTCTGACAGTTGCTACAGGCTAATTCACTGCAGTGAAAATCTGAATTTAATGTGATGAATTGCCGCCTGTTGGTTCACGTCTGCTTCAGTTTGAGAAGCAGGAACATGTGGAACATGTGGAGGGTTCTGGGACTGAGCTGCTCTTCTTGCAGTGATCAATCTCCTGTCAGTGTTTGCTGCTTTGGTCCAGGTATGAAAACAGTGTGTGATATGAGGCTGTTTATGGGCGTGGTGAACAGCTGCAGTGTGTCTGACACAGAGAGACTGTTCATCCTGTTCATACTGAAGCTGCTGAAAAGTTGTTCTCTGACGTGTGACGCCTCCACTGGGAATGTCATTTATTGATCAGCTGTGTTATCAACACTAGAAAGGATATCAAGGCCTCTACCTCACACCTGACACACCTGTCTTCTCTAGTTTCAGACGACACGCTTCTCATTTTCCCGCCTGATCCACGGGCCTGTTGGTCTTAGAGAGGTGTGGTCAGGAGCAGTGTTACCTTGAGTCAGTGGAAAGTGATTGACCAACAAAAACCTGGTCTGAAGTCAGTGCTGCAGAATTTCACTGTTATTTTAGGGAATAGAAAAGATGACACACAGATCACATCATGAATTATCTCATTATGAACTGAAAATGTATTTACACGACATAAGAGATGTCAGCCGCTGTGAAACAATGAGATAAACAGTCACTGGACTTCATGTTCAGTCCCACCAACACGTCTTTATTAGATATTTTAGATCTTCAGTCTTTCAGCAGATGAACAGATGGGTCAGTGAACACGACTCCTCTGACTGTGTGTACAGCTCCAGAAGGACCCTGACTGTCTCACACACACACACACACACACACACACACACACACACACACACACGGTTTACAGCTCTTTGTTCTCACAGCTTCTCCCTCTCTGCCGTATTGTTGTGACAAGGCCAGTGTCATTATAAGAGTCTGAAAGCAGCCAAGGCCGCCGTCGCCTCTCCGTCAGTTGCCATGGTGAAGGTGTAAAGATGTATAGGGCTGATAGAAAATGATTTACTGTGTGTGTGTGTGTGTGTGTGTGTGTGTGTGTGTGTGTGTGTGTGTGTGTGTGTGTGTGTGTGTGTGTGTGTGTGTGTGTGAGTGTGAGAGACACTATAATTATACTGTACCTGTTAATAATTGACAACTGATCAATAGATGTGTTGATCTTCTTTCTTTTATCTGTATAATTCCTGAAATATTTTCAAACAAGACAAAAAAAAGATGAAATTAAAAAATTAGTTTATGAAAGTTTGAGGGAGAAAAATGAAGGTGTGTGTGGAGATTTCATTATGCACAAGTTTGTAGTTGGAGAGACAGAGAGAGAGAGAGAGAGAGAGAGAGAGACACAGAGAGAGACAGAGAGAGAGAGAGACAGAGAGAGAGAGAGAGAGAGAGACAGAGAGAGAGAGAGACAGAGAGACAGACAGAGAGAGACAGAGAGAGACAGAGAGAGAGAGAGACAGAGAGAGAGAGAGACAGAGAGACAGAGAGAGAGACAGAGAGACAGACAGAGAGACAGACAGAGAGACAGACAGAGAGAGAGAGAGAGACAGGAGTCAGTAGAAAGCTTGTGTTTGTCTAAAGCTGCAGCCAAGGCCACCGGCCTGAACGCTGCAGAGTGGGTTCACTGGTTTCTATAGATGTACACATTTGTCAGCTGCAGAGGGAGGAATTCACACACACACACACACACACACACACACACACACACACACACATACACACAAACACTTCAGTCTATAGAGGCATTCTTCTATTCAGGCCGTAAATGAAAAGGTTTCCTGAGAGCAGGAGCTGTTCTCTGAAGGAGGAGAGATGATGGATGTGAGGGAGAGAAGTCAGTGTGACACTGTGATGTCTCACTGCAGTCACTTCATCCTTTGTATTGATTTAGAATTAACATTCGATTCCTGATTCCATGTTGTCTGTAATCACTATTATAGACAGGCTGAAAACTAGTGCTGCATGATTTACAATCACAATCATTGTGATTGTGATTTCAGTTTGAATGATTGATGACGATGTGATTTCTGTTCCTGTACGTCTGGAGAATATGATCTGTAGGTCGGGGCAACACTGATGGTGCTAACAACGCTAATGCTAACAATGCTCAACAATGTGACACATTTCACCTTCATCAAAGAAACTGCAGCTGCTGAGATCTGGATATTGAAGTCAACAAACTGAGATTTCAGTTATATTTTGATGAATTGAGCAGCTCTACTTGAAGCTGTATTTAAAGCACATGCTGAGAGATACTGAACATGAACCACACGTTCACTTCTGAGTCGTCTCATTGTTAAACTGACGCAGGAGAATTAAAAATGTTTATGTCATAAATGATCATCAGGCAGAGAAATCAGAAACAAGAACAGTCAGAAATACAAGAAACCAGGTGGTTACCTCCAGACTGGAACACGAGAGAGGCGTCTCTTTATAAATCAAAGGGTTAAATTAAAAGATATCCAGATATATATCACCTATTGTGATATATATCTCACCCAGCCCTGGTTCAGAGCCGCTGTCAGTGGGATCATGACAGTGGGCTCTGATGGAGCAGCGGTCCTGTTTTGTTTTAATGCAGCTGTAACACAGGTCCCTTAAAGAGCAGATGGAACAATTACGTTGTTGTTAAATGAAAGGCCGGTTTGGTGAGAGTCCTTCTGTATTTGTGCTGAGCAGCCAAAGTGTGAGTGAAGCACTCTGCTGTAGTCATTAGATTAAAGAGGGCTATTAAGTTGTGGCCTGTGTTTCCATGTAAGAGCTGCTGTGTTTGTGTGGAGTGTCTGGGGATCGTATTGAAGTGTATGATGGATTCGTTCACCGGCGCACGCTGAAGTGTGTGGTGGGAACGTGTGTTGTATGTTGTTGTGTTGAAGTGGCTTGATGAGCAGCCGTGAAGTGTCGCTGTTTTTTCTTTCACCAAGACGAATCTCCGAGTTGCAGAAGCTAAAGAGGAGTTCAGAGGTTTTCTCCAGCGACTTCACATTTTTCAAATCTGTTTTTCTTTGGCGACATGTGATTTAGTTTCCTGTTTTCTCAGGTTTGTTGCTGCAAAATGCTGCTTCACACTCACAGTGCTGCACAAATTTATTCCTCAAAATTCATTATTCTGGCTGTTACACAGAGGAATTATCCAAAGTGTGAGTCATAAGACTGCAGCTACTGACCACACACAGATTTCTGTGTCAGTAAAAAACAAATTTTCTTTTCTTTTGTTTGGAGATGAAACGTTTTTCATGTTGAAGCAGAAAAGCAGCAGCTCACTGAGTCTGATGTTTCATCAACGCTCAGCTTCATAATTGAAATAAATGACAGTGTTTTTTCAGATGTGTTTTCCTGAACAGCGCTGGTGTCTTCTTCAGAGGAAGAGCTCTTTGTGTCTCAGTGGACGGGGAACATTGTACGAGCAGCTGTGGCTTGTTTTCCAGCCGCAGTGAGTCGCAGAGCGTCGTTGGTGATAATCACAGTTTGATATTTAAGATGTGTGCTGGTGAGCTGACAGGTTATTATGTCTGGTACATGGATGGGAAATAGAGCGCAGTTCTGCATATTTAGATGTCAATATAAATGTTGTGGTGTGTTTCTTATTTTATGATTAAACATGCGAGGGAAGTTCTGTGCTGGAAACATAAGCAACACACAGCTGTCATGACGTTTTAATTCAGAGCACAGACGTATGTGACATCACTTTTCTCCCACAGAGCTCCGCCCACTTCAAACCAGTGAGGAAAAATAATAATAATAATAATAAAAACCTGTTTTAACTTTAGCTGAGCACTGTGTGTATGTTGACTATATTTCAGCTCTCAGCGACCTGTGATGCTTCCTGTGTATGTGAAGGACATTGAGACGTCTGATGTTTATGAATCAGTGAAACTTCTCTGAGTTTTCTCCCTGTGTTTTCTGGATCCTCTGGGATAAACTTGGATGATCAGTCTTTTTATGTTGAAGGAAAAAAGAACAGCGAGACGAGGGAAATGGGATTTTAAGCTGCAACTGTTCAGATACAAACCACCAGCCACAAACCTCATGTTCCATTTTAAACATCTTGCAATATAAAAATTTCACATTTCTCAATCTTAGCAGAAAAGTTTTTCATTTCATGAGTCTCTAAAATAACGTGAATAATTTCTCATTTTGGGTCTTTTCATACTTTCATACTTTTCATACAGACTGCAGCTGCTGAGACTAGTTTATTTTTACAAGGAGCCACTGTGTGTGTGTGTGTGACTATGTGTGTGTGTGTGTGTGTGTGTGTGTGTGTGTGTGAGATAACAACACAGCAGCAGGTGTGTGACGTGATGCTTTCACTCTTTTTGTTATTTCATCTTTGAATCTGTAAATATTGGAGCTGCTCATTTCATAACTTAATATTCATGTAATAAATATACAAATATCAATCAGATGGTGATCTGCATCTGCAAGTACAATCTGCATATCTCCATTACATCATAATGGACACATGACTTTCCCCTAGAGGATAAATAATCTATCTATCCATCCATCTGTCTGTCAGGTTACTATGGGAGAGGCTGCACTGACGCCTGTCACCTGAATCCATGTGAGAACGATGCTCAGTGCCACAGGAAGCCAAGCTCCTCCCACGGATACACCTGTGACTGTGGAGACAACCACTACGGCCAGTACTGCCAACACAGGTACACACACACACACTCACACTCACGCACACACTCACGCACACACTCACACACACTCTCACACTCACACACACTCACACTCTCACACACACACGAATGTGACACAATTGACTCAAGGTTTGATCTACAGCTTGTGAGATGTCAATATGGTGTAAAGCTCTTCAATGCTGCCTATAGCCAAGCTTTGTGTGTGTGTGTGTGTGGGTGTGTGTAGGTGTAGGTGTGTGTGTGTGTGTGTGTGTGTGTGTGTCTCTTAGTAGCTTTAGTTCAGCCTTGTTGTCCCACATCTCCAGTGTTGAATGTAATCCACTGTGGGATGAGTGTAGACTTAATGTAGTAACACACTCTCTCTTGCAAACACACACACACACACACTGAGGTTATCTGTGTGTGTGTGTGTGTGTGTGTGTGTGTGTGTGTGTGTGTGTGTGTGTGTTAAACTGTGTGAAGCTAACGTGACCCTGACCTGACCCCCTGCCTCGCTCCTTCCTGCCTGAGATCCACAC
This sequence comes from Seriola dumerili, assembly GCF_002260705.1. Taxonomy (NCBI): domain Eukaryota; kingdom Metazoa; phylum Chordata; class Actinopteri; order Carangiformes; family Carangidae; genus Seriola; species Seriola dumerili. Next base: position 393,547 of record NW_019174538.1, on the reverse strand, counting down.
AGCTTTACATTTATCTCATGATCTGTGTGTGTGTGTGTGTGTGTGTGAGTGAGTGTTGTGTGTGAGATAGTGTAGATGTTGTGATGCTTTGATCTTGATCTGGTGTGTCTTTGTGCTTTTTCACTCAGACACACAATCATCACAGGCTGATCAACAATGTTTGTGTATCTCTGCCCTCTCTCTCCCTCTTCCTGTACTATCCTTGTCTCTCTCTCTCTCTGTCTCTTCTCTCTCTGATCCTCTCTTCTCTGCTTCTCTCTCATTTCTCTCTATCGTCTGACTCTCTGACATGTCTCATCTTCTATCTCTCTCCTCTCTAGCTACTCTCTGTTAACTGCTCTCTGCTCTCTCCCAGTCTCTCTCGCTCGACTCTGTCTCTCTCGTCTCTGTACTCTGTCTCTCTCTCGCTTGTTCACCTCCTGTCTCTCTCTGCTGTTCTCATGCTCTCGTCTTCCTCATCTGTCTCTCTCACTGTCTCTCTCTCCTGTTCATCTCTTCTGTCTCTCTCTGTCTCTCTCTCTGTCTCTTCTCTCTGTCTCTTTGTTCTCTGTCTCTCTCTCTCTGTCTCTGTCTCTCTCTCTCTCTCGTGTCTCTCTGTCTCTGTCTCTCTCTTCTCTCTGCATCTCTCTTTCTCTCCTCTGTGTCTCTCTCTCTTGTCTCCTCTCTCTCTGTCTCTCTTCTTGTCTCTCTCTCTGCTCTCTCATCCTTGTCTTATCTTGTCTCTCTGTCTCGTCTCTCTTCCTCGTGTCTCTGTCTTCTCTCTCGTCCTGTCTCTCTACTCTGTCTCTCTGCTCTCTCTCTGCTCTCTCTCTCTCTCTTGGTCTCTCTGTCTAGCACTATGCTGTGCTTCTCTTCTCTGTCTCTTCTCTCTCTCTCATTGTCATGTCTTCTCTCTCTTCTGTCTCTCTCTCTCCTGTCTCTCTCTCTGTCTCTCTTGCTCTGGTCCTTCTCTGTCTCTCTCTCTGTCTCTCTCTCTCAGTCATTTCACGTCTTCCTTCTTGAATGAGTTTTGATTCGTTTATGAAATCTTTTCTTGTTTCTCGTGTCCGACACTAAAATCATAACAA
>NW_019174538.1:390345-391480 GCF_002260705.1 Seriola dumerili | reverse complement strand
GAGGGGGGAGAGGGAGGGGGGGGTGACATGCAGGGAGAAGTTGATAAAGGGAAGATGTGATGAAGGCCGATGGAAACAGGAGCATGGGATTAACCCATGACAGTGAGGGGGGAGAGGGAGGGGGGGGTGACATGCAGGGAGAAGTTGATAAAGGGAAGATGTGATGAAGGCCGATGGAAACAGGAGCATGGGATTAACCCATGACAGTGAACGCATCATCAGAGGCTGATCTGTCAGTGCAGAGCTGATTGAGAGGTTTAAGGTTTAAGACCTGCTGGTTACATTTACATCAATACTGTGAGGATTAAAGGATCACCGTGGTTCCACTGTAACCTGGACTGACAGGTTAATACACAACACACACACACACACACACACACAGGCATGATATNAACACAGCAGCAGGTGTGTGACGTGATGCTTTCACTCTTTTTGTTATTTCATCTTTGAATCTGTAAATATTGGAGCTGCTCATTTCATAACTTAATATTCATGTAATAAATATACAAATATCAATCAGATGGTGATCTGCATCTGCAAGTACAATCTGCATATCTCCATTACATCATAATGGACACATGACTTTCCCCTAGAGGATAAATAATCTATCTATCCATCCATCTGTCTGTCAGGTTACTATGGGAGAGGCTGCACTGACGCCTGTCACCTGAATCCATGTGAGAACGATGCTCAGTGCCACAGGAAGCCAAGCTCCTCCCACGGATACACCTGTGACTGTGGAGACAACCACTACGGCCAGTACTGCCAACACAGGTACACACACACACACTCACACTCACGCACACACTCACGCACACACTCACACACACTCTCACACTCACACACACTCACACTCTCACACACACACGAATGTGACACAATTGACTCAAGGTTTGATCTACAGCTTGTGAGATGTCAATATGGTGTAAAGCTCTTCAATGCTGCCTATAGCCAAGCTTTGTGTGTGTGTGTGTGTGGGTGTGTGTAGGTGTAGGTGTGTGTGTGTGTGTGTGTGTGTGTTAAACTGTGTGAAGCTAACGTGACCCTGACCTGACCCCCTGCCTCGCTCCTTCCTGCCTGAGATCCACACAGCTTTACATTTATCTCATGATCTGTGTGTGTGTGTGTGTGTGTG
>NW_019174538.1:387609-388189 GCF_002260705.1 Seriola dumerili | reverse complement strand
TCTGTCAGTGCAGAGCTGATTGAGAGGTTTAAGGTTTAAGACCTGCTGGTTACATTTACATCAATACTGTGAGGATTAAAGGATCACCGTGGTTCCACTGTAACCTGGACTGACAGGTTAATACACAACACACACACACACACACACACACAGGCATGATATGACGATCATCCTTTCATAGTGTTCATACATGCAGCCGTGATTAACTCTTACTGTGAGGATTAAAGGATCACCGTGGTTCCACTGTAACCTGGACTGACAGGTTAATACACAACACACACACACACACACACACACAGGCATGATATGACGATCATCCTTTCATAGTGTTCATACATGCAGCCGTGATTAACCCTGTGTTATCCTGGACTTAATCTGATCTATTGACCCTAATCTTTAATCTGTGACACTGACCTCACATCTGAACCTAACACACACACACACACACACACACACACACACACACACACACACACACACACACACACACACACACACACCCACACACACACACACACACACACACACACACACACTCACACTCACACACACACACACACACACACACACACACACTCAC
>NW_019174538.1:380248-383828 GCF_002260705.1 Seriola dumerili | reverse complement strand
CTGCACACACACACACACACACACACACACACACACACCACACACAGCTGGGGGGTTTCCACTGATATCGTTGTTGTTCTCTTCTTCTTCTTGATTTTCTTTTTATCGCTCCACGCCAGCTGTCAGAGCCGGACGCTTCGTGTTCTCAGGCGCCCGTCCGTCTCATTCTCGTGGACGTGATGTCTCAGAAACATCTTAACCAAACTTCTTCAAATTCAGCAGAAACATTAATATGGACTCAAGGACGAACTGATTAGACTTCGATGGTCAAAGGTCAAAGGTCACTGTGACATCACAAAATACGTATTCGGCCAAAACTCACAAATTCATTCACTAATTACGACACAATTTAACTCAAATGTCNGCTTTAGTTCAGCCTTGTTGTCCCACATCTCCAGTGTTGAATGTAATCCACTGTGGGATGAGTGTAGACTTAATGTAGTAACACACTCTCTCTTGCAAACACACACACACACACACTNTTAAAGATAAAATGAAGTGATGACATTATCTAAAAGGTCAAAGGTCAACTTCACTGTGACATCATCATGTTCTGTAAGAACACTTCTGGCCATTATTCAACACTGTAACTCAGGAAGGAGAGACTGACCATGTGACCTGTGACCTGGAGGTTGGTGGAGGAAACAACTAGGAGACAGACAAACAGATACAGCTTCANGAAGCTAACGTGACCCTGACCTGACCCCCTGCCTCGCTCCTTCCTGCCTGAGATCCACACAGCTTTACATTTATCTCATGATCTGTGTGTGTGTGTGTGTGTGTGNGAGACAAATTTTCCCATAATCCCTGTTGTTCCTCAGAGCGTGAAGCAGCTGGAGGCTGACTGTGGTCAGAGATGATCTTTAATGTTTCCACATGTACAGTATGTGTTCTCATGCAGGTTTAACGAGCTAAATAATTAACTGTGCTTCATCTCTGGCTCGTTACGCTCTGTGGACGGACTGTAGCTCCTGTTGTCGTGTCTCTGTCTCTTGTGTCTCTGAATCTCGCCCTGATGTATGTGGTGATGTAATCGCTGACACTATTCTTGGCACTGTGACATTTCATGTTTGTGTGAGTATGAGCTGCATCCACACTCATGCCTCCCTCTGTGTGTGTGTGTGTGTGTGTGTGTGTGTGTGTGTGTGTGTGTGTGTGTGTGTGTGTGTGTGTGTGTGTGTGTGTGTTCGCTCAGGAGTTTCACTACCGTCCGCGGGGCTCTGACACCTGCCTGCCATGTGACTGCTACCCGGTCGGCTCCTTCTCGCGCTCATGTGACCCAGAAACCGGCCAGTGTCAGTGCAGGCCTGGCGTGATTGGTCGCCAGTGCAACACATGTGACAACCCGTTTGCAGAGGTCACGAACTCAGGCTGTGACGGTGAGAAGGACGGACTGTGGCTGATCGCCAGCAGACAACTGTGAACTGTTTATTTGAGGATTTCCTTTGTTTCAGTTTTACCAGAATGATGTTTCTACTGTAAGATTTCAAAATGACTCAACAGGGATTCTTCTTCTTCTTCTTCTTCTTCTTCTTCTTCTTCTACACACAACCACACACACCACACCACAACCAGTATATCTCGTTCGTCAGTGCACACCTGGCACACAACACCACACTACACGCATCACACTAACACACCACTTTACAGTTGCACCCACGCACACAACAACCGCACACACAACTGCACAAAATACAGCTTTGAGGGGAGACAGAGAGAGAGGAGAGGGAGAGGGGGAGGGGGGGAGAGGAGGGGGGGTGAATGGCAGGGAGAAGTTTATAAAGGGAAGATGTGATGAAGGCCGATGGAAAAGGAGCATGGGATTAACCCATGACAGTGAACGCATCATGCAAGCAAGGCTGATCTGTCAGTGCAGAGCTGATTTGAGAGGTTAAGGTTTAAGACCTGCTGGTTACATTTACGATCAATAAACTGTGAAGGATTAGAAGGATCACCGTGGTCTCTACTGGTTACACCTGGAACTGACAGGTTATACAGCAAACACACACACACACACTCACCACAGGCATGATATGACGTATCATTCCTTTCATAGTGTTCATACATGCAGCCGTGATTACCCTGTGTTATCATCTGGACTTAATCTGATCTATTGACCCTAATCTTTAATCTGTGACACTGACCTCACATCTGAAACTAACACCACACACAAACACACACACAACACACCACACAACACACACACACACACACAGACACCCACACACACTCCACTCACACACACACAACACACACACACCACACAGCTCACACTCACACTCACACACACATCAGCACCACACTCACACTCACACACACCACACCTTCTTAATGAAGTTTGATTCGTTAGAAATCTTTCTTGTTTCGTGTCCGACACTAAAATCATCATTCATGTTCCCACAAGCTTTTGCTAAGATGCTACCTGCTAACTCACAGTGATCACAGATCAATAGAAAGATGATAATATTGATAATGGATCAACATTTGAGTTGCAGCTTCTCAATATTTCATCTTTGTAAATGAAATATTTTTCTTCTCTTCAGGTGTTCTGAAGCATCACTTTGTGCTCAGGTCATTTTTTAGTTTCATAAACAGAATCAATAATGAGAACAAATCATCAATAAAAGGTGTGTGTTGCAGCAGCTGCAGCTCAGGTATGTTCAGCTGAGCATCTAGAAAATGAGGGGAAAAAAACTTGATATGAAAAATAATCTTAAATGATTTTGATTAATTTGAACTAATTTCTAATTTAAAGAAAGAAACGTAAAAGACAGAAGAAGTCAGCAGCTGCAGCCTGATTCACTGGTTCACATCAGACAAACATCTCCCTCTAAAGCCAGAGGAGCCCAGCGGGGAGCCTGGTTTATTTGGAGAAGAGATTCAGGGATCTTCATAAAAAGTGTCTGGAGAAACAGAGTCAGTCTTAATGTTCTATTAAGATCACTGAAGTCTGATTGCTCTTCCCTGAACGCCCCGTGAGGAGCAGTGAAAAGATGCAGAGGAGAATCTGCACTGACTGTGAGAAGCCTCTGTCAGACTGTGAGCGCAGACAGGAAGAGATGTCCAGTGATCCACAGAATAACTATCAGAGCGTTAACAGGAGGAAGAGGAGCTCTTACTGTTGACCATGGTTTCATCTAAACTCATAATAAACATCTCTGAAGAGTTTCAGTGCAGGAAAGTAAATCTGTATATTCTGGTCGTTTCTGTCTATGACTCAACATTTACAGATTCTTTATCTCATGTTTCCCTCTCACTCCTCACATCCCCGTCTCCTTTCTGTTCTCTCTCTCCCTCGTTTACATTCATCTCTTCTCGGCTCATTAGTTAATGAGTCGTTAGTTAGAGAAGAACAGATGAAGGAGTTTGACTTGTTGTGTTTTTCTACCTGTTTGTGTGTGTGCAGGATTGATCACCAGTGTCCCAGGGGGTGGTGGGGCTCTCCGACCTGCGGACCCTGTCACTGTGACACCAACAAAGGTTTTGACCCCGATTGTAACAAGACAAGTGGACACTGTCACTGCAAGGTAAACAACACACACACGCACGCACGCACGCACGCACGCACGCACGCACGCAC
>NW_019174538.1:369236-379351 GCF_002260705.1 Seriola dumerili | reverse complement strand
TGTGTGTGTGTGTGTGTGTGTGTGTGTGTGTGTGTGTGTGTGTGTGTGTGTGTGTGTGTGTGTGTGTGTGTGTGTGTTCGCTCAGGAGTTTCACTACCGTCCGCGGGGCTCTGACACCTGCCTGCCATGTGACTGCTACCCGGTCGGCTCCTTCTCGCGCTCATGTGACCCAGAAACCGGCCAGTGTCAGTGCAGGCCTGGCGTGATTGGTCGCCAGTGCAACACATGTGACAACCCGTTTGCAGAGGTCACGAACTCAGGCTGTGACGGTGAGAAGGACGGACTGTGGCTGATCGCCAGCAGACAACTGTGAACTGTTTATTTGAGGATTTCCTTTGTTTCAGTTTTACCAGAATGATGTTTCTACTGTAAGATTTCAAAATGACTCAACAGGGATTCTTCTTCTTCTTCTTCTTCTTCTTCTTCTTCTTCTTCTTCTTCTTCTTCTTCTTCTTCTTCTTCTTCTTCTTCTTCTTCTTCTTCTTCTTCTTCCTCTTCCTCTTCATTCACTCATTCGTCCTTGTGCTCATCGTCACGTCAGACTTGGAGAAATGAAGCGTCCTCTTGACAGTAACAGAAACTGTGGCAGCGGGGGGGAATCAGGCTGCGTATTGACTGAAGGGGATGAATGAATCATTTGTGGAAAATGACTTTATTTTGTCAGCACCATCTCCAGCTCCTGAAAGAATCAAAGACGTTGAGAGAAATGAGTTTGTGAAGCTGGATTTAAAATTAAAGCAGAACAATTTTATTGAACTAAACGTATTTAACAGTGATAAACTACAGAACAACTGGTAAAGTGTAAGTTTAAGACGATATATCATTTTCAAGCTGGATTTAAACCCAGTTTTCACACTGAGTGAATTTTCCACACAGATACACATGAACTGTCAGTCCCTCCAGGAAATAGACCACACCACGCTTCACTGTTAGTCTTCTGCACTTGTAACCACCATCAGACTAATGAGATACATAACATTGTCTAAAATAAACATATTCATATCAACAAACTACAGAAGCATAAATATAAACATACAGGAGGACACACGGAAGAGTAAATAAACACCTCGCTGGCTGCACACGACCAAGAGGAAGAGAACGTCACGTGTTCCTCTGAAGGGAACTTAAAGTGTCCCCTTGCAACACAGGTGCAAACATAGTTCCTCCTTCCTGCATAGAGCCAATACAAACAAAAGAAAAATAAAATAAATCATATCAATAATGTGTAGAAACAAAACATATCAAATGAGAATATAGCTATTTTAAAATATTTTAAATGAAGGAAAGCTTCATCACTGTAATCATGTTCCATCTCAGCTTCAACTTGTCTTTTAAAATGCCCGTGTTTATCAGACTTTCACCCGAGCCTGAAATAACTAATAAACTGATTATATTTATCTTTTATTTTACAAGTTATCCTGTCTTTGTCCCCTGTGCAGCTCTGTCACTTCCTGGTTTTCCTCTTGTAATTACTTCCTTTCATTTGTTGCTGGTATTTTATTTTCATTTTCTTCACAAGAAGAACCTCTCCAGTCTCTCAGTGACTGTTTGTTATTTTAATAGAGTTCATGTACTGATACGTAAAGAGCTGTTCTCTCTCTCTCTGCAGTCATTTATGACGGTTGTCCAAAGACCATCACTCAGGGGATCTGGTGGCCTCGGACCAAGTTCAACCTTCCTGCTGCAGTGCCCTGCCCCAAAGGCTCAGTCGGTCTGTTCGCTCATCCGCTCACATGACGTGGATTCACTCACATACAAGCTGTGGTCACTTGTGAACTTCCTGTTTGTCCTCCTGCAGGTGCAGCCATCAGACACTGTGATGCAGAGAGAGGATGGCTGGAGCCAGACCTTTACAACTGCACCTCTCCTCCGTTTGTGGAGCTGAATGTTGCTGTATGTAGAGATCCTCATGTCTTCTACCTGAACACTGTGGATGCTGAATCTAAGAGAACCACAATCCAGTGGTTCACACTTCCTGTTTGTGTCTCTGACTGTGTCCAGCTCTGAACTGTCTTTGACTCTGATTAAGAACTGGTTGGTTCTTAACCTGTAAATTCAAAACTCCCATTAGAGGAGTCAAAGGCCTTTAAACAGCAAGTCACACTGAGTCCATCACATTTACATACGGACTCGTTTCCTCGTTTCAAGGTTTCTGTGTGTAACGATTTTAATTGGATGACGGATTAAAAAAATAAATTCAGACTTGGTGTGAAAAGGCTTTAATTTTAATAAGTAGAGGCGGAGCCAGGAGTCTTGTAGAGGTCCTCCTGTTTAATAAACCTACAGGTTGAGCAGGACGTGATGTCAGTGATGAAATCTGCAGATATGTAATGTGTATATATGTCGTGTCGCTGTGCTAATGTCTCTTAACATTAGAAGGTTATTGACTCTCTTCTTCATGTGTTGTTGGTGTCCATACATTCAGCTCGATTCCCTGGAGCGTAATGAGACGGAGCTGAACACCATCATGGAGAAGAAGCTCGCCCACCAGCTCCGTGACGTCACCGAGGCGACCGCGCGTCTCTACGGCAACGACCTACAGATCGCCGAGCGATTGCTTTCCCGCCTCCTGACCTTCGAGACCCAACAGAGCGGCTTCGGACTCACGGCCACTCAGGACGCACATTTCAACGAGGTAAAGAGAAGAACACGGTTCACTCCTCTTTCAACAGCAGAGTGAAAACATCCCTTTCACATTCACTCTCATGGTTCTATTCATACAGTGCAGTGGGGGGGGGGGCAGTGTGTGGCTATAAGGATAAAATGAAGTGATGACATTTTATATCCAAAAGGTCAAAGGTTAACTTCACTGTGACATCATGTTCTGTAAATACACCCTGGTCATTATTCAACACTGTAACTCAGGAAGGAGAGACTGACCATGTGACCTGATGGTCAGGAGACAGACAGACAGACAGACAGACAGACAGACAGACAGACAGACAGACAGATAGACAGAGGTAATTCTAGTTAAAAGTGAAGGAGGAAACAACCATGGAGGAGGTGATTCTAGTTTATTTTGAAAGACACAAGGTAGAAAGAAGAATCCAATTTATGTCAACACAGTTAATTTGTAGTTTAATTGATCTTTTGATGGTTAAAACTGTTCAGCATCTGGAGTGATGTGGAACAGCAGATGTGACTGATGTACTGTACCATTATGGAGAATAGACCCAGGGAATAGATGTCTTTTCTCTGAAATGGGAGGTGATGTTGCTATGGCGATGGAGGGACAGTAGCGTGTGAAATATTGCAGCATGTCATCTGCACATATTAACTGACAGAGTCTCATTCCAGCTGACAGGACGCAGCAGCCGACACACCATCGTTTAGATATCAATATTTATCTTCTGCATCACGCTGGGCCGACAGGAAATGAGCTGTCCATACATCCAATCCCCCCCCCCAAACACACACACACACACACACACACACACACACACACACACACACACACACCTGTTTAAACTACTCTTTCACTTTACTGGCTCGTGTGTCACTAATTGACAAAATCGCTTGTTACTATGGAAACAGTTATTAAATTGATACCTCTCATCCTTTTTTTTTTCCTTTATTAAATGATTAGAAAACAAGTGAAGAGAAAGATTGAGGACAGAGGAGACAACAAAATACAAACAAAAAAATATAGAAAATAAGAGCGAAAACAGGAATAATGATAATAACTGTTTAATTATAATAATAAAATGAAATAATAGATTTTTTCTGTAAAATGAGGAAACTACACACATCAACATAAACACCATCAACCTGAACATGTTCGTAATTGTTACAAAAAAAAAAAGTAACTGAGGGTTTTTGTTTGTTTTATTTGTTTATTTGTTTATTTATAGTTTCTTTCAGAGGAATAATAAATCCTATAAAACAGCCCTGTGTGTATTATGGAGTGGTAATAGTGATAATAGTAATAGCAGCGTTTAGCCACCTGATGACAGCTGGACAGTCGTAGCCACGCCCTGCAGCACCCTGCTAATGTCATTGTTATACAGCTGAGGACACGTTGCCATAGAAACCGAGTGGCTGTGTTGTAGCCTCGTGTAAACACTCGAAAACATCTGAAGATAAAAATGATCATTTGATAGAAAATGTTTCAGATGTTTAAACTGAGTCAGAAAATAACCACGTTTATCTCAGGACGTCACAGAGGAGGGAAGCGTTCACGCTCAACTACAAAATAAAAACTGCACATACATGTGATTTAACACATGCCTGCTGCTCAGGCTGCTGTCGCTAGGAAACACTGAACAAAGGAACAGGCTGACAACACACTGAGGGCACTGGTACTGGATGACTGGATGAATGAATGACTGGATGAATGACTTGATGACTGACTGACCAGATGACTGGATGAATGACTGGATGACTGCTTCTTCTGTGAGGGTCTGACTCATTAAATAACCAATGTGAATTCAACATGAGGATCACAGCTGGAGCCTCACGCCGAGTACAGTACACTGCTGCGTGTGATCATGTGATCGGTTGCTATAGTGACACAGCAGTAGCATCCTTTACCTGCCTGACGTTTTCACTGAACTGCTTCACCTGGCAGTGGATCAGGAGCGTCAGGCAGCAGCTCAGTCCTGATCTTTAGAAACATCTTCTCCAGATCCGTCTCTGCCTCCACCTCGTCATCAGCTGCAGACACCACAGTGAACACCACGTCACACTTCTGCTGATACCTGACAGCTCACTTTTAACGGCAGCTGGTAGGGCAGATGAACAGGTATGTAGAACACCGTTACTATAGTAACCTGGTGGCGGGAACAGAGCCCTGTGGCTGCAGAAGACATGAATTAGGACAGGGAGGGAAGAGTTTCCACATCAGGAATACAGAGAAAACCGAGGGAGATGAAAACGACTGTGTCTCATTGATTACCAATAATCAGTATCGGCCCTGAAAAACATATCGGTTGATCCCGAACATACATATTTCTCTCTCTCTCTCTCTCTTTTCCCTCCTTGTCACTGACTTATCCACAATCCCTGTTTCTCATTCCCTCTTCCTCTTCACTACAAGCTTCCACATATATATATATATATATTTTTTTTTTCTTGTCTGTGTGAAGGTTTTCTTGCGTATTTTTTTTTTCTTGTCTGTGTGAAGGTTTTCTTGCGTATTTTTCCTCTCCAGAGCTTTATGTGAGACTGCATGCTTTATTGGGTCTGGTGACGTCCACCCCCACCCCCCCACGCCTCTGTCTTGATCCCTGATCTTTGTTTGTTCAGACACAGTCTAATCTTGACTCTACAGCAGATTTCACATGAAGACCATGGATACTGAATGAGAGGCTCTGGAGTCAGGAGCTGTTGGAACTTATTTTATTAGATGTGTTTATTCATTTATGCTGTTCTGATGGTCCATGTTCTCTATATATACTTTCTGTCATATACCACCTGCTCCTCACCTGCTCCTCCAGGTGTACATCAGTCATTAGCGTACACAGCGGTCAGCTCTTTATCTCTGTGTCCTGGGGGGAGAGCTGCTTCTGTAACAGGAACATTTACAGCAGCCATCAGAGCGTCTGTATTAATGTGTAGAAGAAGACATTGTTGGAGGACGTTGTGCTCTGATGTTAGCTGTTGTTAGCATTATGCTGCTTGAGAAGAAAAACATTTTCCAGACCTTCTTCGCTCGTGTCTTCTGCGTCTGTCTCTCTTTCCTGATACACAGTGATGAAATATTTATTACTTCTCTCTTTCTTAATCCATCTTTTCTCTTCTCTTCCATTGTCTGAAATAAACTGTCTCATGTGTCACTGAGCTGAAGCACGACACTGAAACTTCCTCCTGGACCTTCCTTTGATAATCGTTCCTCTGTCTCCTCGTCCCAGAATGTCCTGCGAGGCTCCAGCGTTCTGTTGGGTCCCAGCACCTCTGGCCTGTGGCGGGCTCTCGCTCACAGTCAGAACCACATCCCGGGCGGTGGTCCGGCCGAGCTGACGGAGCTGCTGGAGCAGTACGCCCAGACTCTGGCCCAGAACATGAAGCTCACCTACCTCAACCCTGTGGCGCTGGTCGCTCCCAACATAGGTGAGTTCACACATGATGCAACAGCTGATCACTGCAGTGTGCTCACCTGGTGATGATTTCTTTCTTCTTCAAACTAAATAACAAAGTCTTGCTCAGATACCCCCCCCCATCACAGCTGATCATCATCTGATTAATTACAGTAGATAATAAATCCAAAAATAATTACTTAACATTTCAATATGAATCATAAGTTAAAAGATTTACATCAGCTTTATTATCAAATTTGTGAAAATATAATTTACAATAAATATAAAAAATGGCTTTAACATTCCAGCCCCTCATGACTTTGAATAGAGCCGTTAACAAACTAATAGAGCCAATATTCAAACACATGAACGTATATTTCATTTTTAACATAAATAAAAAATAAATCTTTAGTTTCATGACTCCAGCTTCCAGCAGCAGACAGCCTGTGGACCGGTCTCTGTACAACTGTTAACTCATCCTTCACTTCCTGTCAGAGTCTTTAAGATCCGTCCTAAAACCCAGGAGCAGGATCATCCACAATAACAACAAGGTCCCCCTGAATTTCCTTCTGATTTTACTCTACTTATTTCTCTGCTGCGTGATGGGAAGTTTCTCTGACACATCTCCAGAAAACATCTGGAACATTGGACCCGTCTCCCTCTACAGAACAGGCCCTCCTCCTAGAACAGTCCAGGAGACATGACAGGGTTCTAGTCACAGATGTGACGGGGTTAGTTTAGATATAAATAAAAGAGAATCAGACAGTAATAAAATCATCATCGTTCTCGTAAGACTGTAAATTGCTGCTGTGAAATCAGACAGAATGACTCAATGTAAAGCAGGAGATGAAGAGTGCTAATGCAAATAATGATGGTTAAGCCTGAGTGCTGGCAGCCGCACAGAGAGATGAATTTCACACTCCCACACACACACACACACACACACACACACACACACACACACACACACACAGAGCAGCTGATGCTTCCAACACAGACACAAAAACCCTGAAGCACCACAGCACAGGCCAACATACATCATGTAGATATACAGATGCCAAACACACAACCATGCATGTAGAGTAACACACACACACACACACACACACACACACACACACACACACTGATGTTGGCTGGAGTGTGACATCACACACAGACACGTTTCTGCAGGTTTTTGGCCTCGTGTCATTTAGTTTCTGGCATCAGTTTTTCTTCACTGTTGAAAATACTGTTAAATAATCTGCAGCTACAATGAGAAGCAGCATCTGCAGCAGCTGCAGGATAAAGCCACACAATGAATTTCACACTCGGTTAATGCTCTTAGCTGCACACAGATTGAATTCCTGTAAAATACCAAACACACAAAACTCCTGAAACTCATCAAAGTTAGCAGCTACTGAATCACCAGCCTCCTCCTGTCTGCTAACACAGCTGATCTCAGACCTGGAGGACACATAGATCAGACCTGTCTGTGTGAACCAACATGAGCTGGTGTCTGTGTGTTTAATGACTTAATCTGAGCGAGTGGAAGCAGCAGCAACAGTGAAGAGAGCTGAGACAGTTTGTGGTGGATACACTCACCCACCTGTCACTCTAAGAGGCCATGCCTTTAATTATTCTACCCCCCCCCCCCCCCCCCGGAGAGAGATTATAGCACACATATGATAGAGCAGACTGATTTTTTCATCGAAACTTATCTTCACCTGGCGGTAGAGCTTGGTCCGGATGCCGCTAGATGCGTGGAGGAGCTGCCTGGAGCAGGTACGGTCGTTGTTCTGATAGTATTATTTAACGCGATAGCCAGGCATTGCATAACATTCGCTGATCATCGGACTGTTTTTTATATGTTCTATAGCTACCGGTCAACCTGTGGCGCATGGGTCACCATGACCGTTTTTTATGAATCTTTTTATGCCTTCCCAACAGTAAGCAGTATGAGCTTTTATCTGACACATGGTATGCATACAGTCTATGTTTTTGTGACCATATTGTACAGTATATGTTGCTCACTTCATGTGTGTATTTTTCTCTTCTACCATATTTAACATAATGGGTCTTTGCTCACTCACTCAGCAATTTGACGGCCTCGTCTCTCTATGCCACTTTCGTTGACCACTCGCCGCGCATTACTAGATTGCACTCTCATAGTCGCATAATACGATTATCAATTTATTTCCATGGAACAGATTTAATGAATACATCCAAAATTAATATAGCTTAATACTCAGTTGCGAATTTGTAATTAACAGAAGAATACTATATTAGATTTTTATCATCAAACTGATAAGCTTTATTATCAAATTTGGTGAAACCAAATTATGTAAATTTACATAAATATAAAAAATGGCTTGTAAAGCATTGCCGAGCGCCGCCGTCATAACGAGTGTCTCTTTGTATCTTTTAGAAATACAGAAAGAACCTGTGTGTGAACAAACAATTAAATAGATTTTGTGCCGTATATTTATTCTAAATTACACATTTTAGAAACTGTATAGTCTCTTTACCTTCATTTTTAATATAGAACATTAATAAATAAGAAAATAAATCTTTAGTTTCATGACTCCAAGGCTTCCAGTGCAGGCAAAGACCATGCTTCTCGTGGTATCGCCGGTTCTCTGCCTACCAACCTGATATAACTATCAATTTCTATGACTCGTTTTTTATTACTATCACTTTGATATTGCCATCGTCTCAGAGTTCCTTTAAGATACAAGTCCTCATATAACCCAGGATGCAGGATCAATCCACATAACAACAAGGTCCACGCTCGCTATAATTTGGCCTTCTCCTCGGTATTTTTATTTCTTTCATAGTGGCGCATCCTTTTTTATTTAATGTTCTCTTTTTTTGGCCTTGATCGTTGATCTTGGGAAGGTGTAAACTTTGCTCTTGCTTTGACGACAGTTCTCTAAATGAGCAAGACATGCTCGCAACAATATATGGACCGCGTCTCCGCCTCTAGCAGAAGCATACGGCCCTCTCTCGCTAAAGATACAAAGTCGCAGGAAGACCCCATTGACAAGGGTTCTTGGTCACCAGGATTGTGACGGGGAGTTTGAGATTATAAAATAGGTTTTGAAGAGAATGAAGTACCCATGTATCTAGTATTAATATCGTCACTCTACGATTACATAGATAGACTCTGTTAAATTGCTCGCTGTGGATAATCAGGACTGACATGTGACTCTATATGTTATAAGGCAGGATGAATGAAGAGTGATGTGCTAATTGCCAAGATATGTGGATATTGCTTTGGTGGCTGGGCTCAGCGTCGATCAGCGAGTAGATCGACATTTTCCAGGCACTGCCGGCATCGAAGTAGCACACACACACCCGACACACACACACACCAACACACACACACACACACACAGCACAGAGCAGCTGATGCTTCCAACACAGAACAAAAAACCCCTGAAGCACCACAGACACAGTGCCAACTATACTATCATGTAGATATTACAGCATGCCAAAACACACAACCAATGCATGTAGAGTAACCACACCACAGACCACACCACACTACACTACACACCACACAACACACACACACACACACACACACTTGATGTTGGCTGGAGTGTGACATCACACACAGACACGTTTCTGCTCAGGTTTTTGGCTCGTGTTCATTTGATGTTTCGGCATCAGTTTTTCTTCACTGTTGAAAAATACTGTTAAATAATCTGCAGCTCAATGAGAAAGCAGCATCTGCAAGCAGCTGGCGAGAGTATAAGCCACACAATGAATTTCACACTCGGTTAATGTGCTCTTAGCTGCACACAGATTGAATTCCTGTAAAAATACCAAACACACAAAACTCCTGAAATCTCATGCAAAGTTAGCACTAACTGAATCACCAGCCCTCCTCCTGTCTGCTAACACAGCTGATCTGCAGACCTGGAGGACACATAGATCAAGACCTGCGTGTTGAACCAACATGAGCTGGTGTCTGTGGTGTTTAATGACTTTAATTCTGAGCGATATGGACAGCAAGCAGCAACAGTTGAAGAGAGACTGAGACAGTTTGTGGTGGATACACTCACCACCTGTCACTCTAAGAGGCCATGCCTTATTAATTCTAGCCCGCCGCGCCCA
>NW_019174538.1:357171-369211 GCF_002260705.1 Seriola dumerili | reverse complement strand
GTACAATGTCATGAATTAGTTTTCTTTTGATTATAAATGAATATAATTTGGATTAAAAAAGGGGGCGGGACAACAGGAAAGCAGCCGTGTTGAGGAATACTGGTAACGCTGCCTGAGGTGTGAGATGTAACGTGACACGAGTGTCATTAATGGTGGAGACTCATGTCATTTTCAGTGACACACCTGTGACTTTGACCACATTTGTGTTTCTGTCAGTCATAAACCTGGACCGCGTGGGAGAACCACACCACGTGCGGCGGCGTTTCCCTCAGTTACCACACCAGCCCTCGTTCCGTGGTCAGGTTCTGTGGGAACCCCACACCCATTGATCGTCCCCCGCCGCCCTGGTGCCTCAACGACAGCCAGCCAAGCATACACAACTGGAAGGAGAAGGAGCGGACGAGAAGAGAAACGTAAGAGACGCACACACAGAAATAAAGACTGAGCCTCAGAGAATATTCTCACACTGACTTCTCTGTTCCAGCCTCAGCTCCTCAGAGCGCCGCTGCCTGCCCCCGTCAGCATCTCAGCATATCAACAGGAGAATACACCTGCAGCCAGACGCACCGTGTCCCTACCGGAGCCGCCCATCACCATCGTCATCATGTTGATCTATCGAAGTCTGGAGCCGCCCTCCCCCCCAAGTACCACACTGACCGGCAGGAGTGAGGTGGGAGCACGCCGCACTCAGAGCAAAAAAACTTGATTTAACAGGCACTACGGCTGGCTTATATAGAAACCTTTTTGTACCCCTGCGGCTGTAGTTCAGCAGTCATAACACTGAAGATACATTAATATCGTCAAGTTTATTTCATAAGAGCTTGTACAAATTCTGTCTGGCACGGTGAAATACAAATTGTAAAGAGTCATTGAAACACAAGGGGAGAACAGAGTAAAAACCATAAACAGAAACATGTAAATAACAAGCACTAAATCACTGAATGAACATGACAACACACTGAAAGGGTTTGGAGAATATAAATGGTGTCCAGATTTGTAAAAAATAAGAGATGGGATTCGTCTAATTTCTAAATGGAACACTGTTTCCATCATTTTTGGACAGCAAGAAAAAAATGCCTTTGTTTTCTGCTTTAATCTGATGAATTAAATGACGAAGATCTTCATTCCGAAAGCAACACAAACACGAGTGTGGTCACATGATTGTACCAACTAGTCTGATCTGTTTGTGTCTTTATTGAAAGTTAAACTATTGACACTGGATCGGGAGTCTGATAGCTCCTGACTCGTCTTGTTCATGTCACGATCCCAGATATTTCAACCTTGGAAGGATCCAAGAGTTACATATGAACAATAATAAGTAGTGGTGTGATATAGTAAACAGAGCTGAATTGTATTAAGAAACAAAGATAAACTCAGGCAGTTTCAAAAGGGTTTATATAATGATAACAGTTATCATGGTCCTGGAGCTCTAGTAAAATAAAATTTCTGACCATCTCTCAGAATTTTTCTCTTTCCAATGATTGGTGAAACAGGAAACTCAAGAAAAATACGATAACTAGAGAAAGTATAAAACGCCGCAAAAACGATGCACTGCTGATGCAGAAGAATTGAAGTTAATACTTCCTGTGAGTTGTAGTGATGAGTTAGCCCCCAGCATCAACCTTGCTCTCTGCCTCAGGCTTCCAGACACCCCGTGATGGAACTCGCTCCGTGTGCCATCGCTCTCCCGTTACAACAACGCAGAACTTTGTGGGCGGACACTTGGACCAGCCCATCTGGCTTGAGTTCAAGCTGCTGGAGACGTCCATCGCAGCAAAGCCACTGTGTGTGGCAGTGGGAACCACAGCAGCCCGTGAGTACAGACACATCACTATCGTACATGTTCATTATCAGGCTAAGAGTTACACTATCTCTCTCTTCCCCCCCCGTACAATTGTCATGAATTATTTCTTTTGATTATAAATGAATATAATTTGGATTAAAAAAGGGGGCGGGACAACAGGAAGCAGCCGTGTTGAGGAATACTGGTAACGCTGCCTGAGGTGTGAGATGTAACGTGACACGAGTGTCATTAAGGTGGAGACGTCATGTTCATGTTCAGTGACACACCTGTGACTTTGACCACATTTGTGTTTCTGTCAGTCATGAACCTGGACCGCGTGGAGAACCACACCCACGTGCGGCGGCGTTTCCCTCGTTACCACACCACCCTGTTCCGTGGTCAGGTTCTGTGGGACCCCTACACCCATGTGATCGTCCCCCCCGCCGCCCTGGTGCCTCAACGACAGCAGCAGCAACACAACTGGAAGGAGAAGGAGCGGACGGAGAGAGAACGTAAGAGACGCACACACAGAAATAAAGACTGAGCCTCAGAGAATATTCTCACACTGACTTCTCTGTTCCAGCCTCAGCTCCTCAGAGCGCCGCTCCTGCCCCCGTCAGCATCTCAGCCAATCAGACAGGAGAATACACCGCAGCCAGACGCACCGTTTCCCTACCGGAGCCGCCCATCACCATCGTCATCATGTTGATCTATCGAAGTCTGGGAGCCGCCCTCCCCCCCAAGTACCACACTGACCGGCGAGGAGTGAGGTGGGAGCACGCCGCACTCAGAGCAATAAAAACTTGATTACAGCAGCTACGGCTCTTATATAGAAACCTGTTTTACCCCTGCGCCTGTTATTCAGCAGCAAACACTGAAGATACATTATATATCGTCAAGTTTATTTCTAGAGCTGAACAAAGTGCTGCACGAGGAAAACAAATGTAAAGAGTCAGTGAAACACAAGGAGAACAGAGTAAATAAACCATAAACAGAAACATGTAAATAACAAGCAGCTAAATCACTGATGAACATGACAACACACTGAAAGGTTGGAGAATATAAATGTGTCCCAGATTTAAAAATAGAGATGGAGATCGTCTGATTTCTAATGGAAACTGGTTCCATCATTTTGGAGCAGCAAGAAAAAATGACTTTGTTTTCTGCTTTAATCTGATGAATAAGACGAGATCTTCATCCTGAACACACACAAACACGATGTGGTCACATGATGACCAACAGGTCTGATCTGTTGTGTCTTTATTGAAAGTTAAACTATTGAACTGATCGGAGGTCTGATAGCTCCTGACTCTTCTGTTCATGTCACGAGTCCAGACTGATTTCAACCTGTGAAGGATCCAATGATGTTTTACATATGAACAATATAATGATTAGTGTGTGATTAGTTGAAACAGAGCTGATTGTATTTTAAGACAAAGATAAACTCAGGCAGTTTCAAAGGGTTTAACATCGAATCTTTAATCGTCTCATGTGACCAGTAAAATAAAATTCTGACCATCTCTCAGAGATTTTCTCTTTTCAATGATGTGAAACAGGAAACTCAGAAAATACTGGAACTAGAGAAAGTTTGATAAACGACTAAAACGATTCACTGCTGATCAGAATTGAAGTTAATTAACTTCCTGTGAGTTTAGTGATGGAGTTAATGGCCCCAGCATCACCTTGCTCTCTGCCTCAGGCTTCCCAGACACCCCGTGATGAACTCGCCCGTGGTCACGCTCTCCGTCTACAACAACCAGACGTTTGTGGGCGGACACTTGGACCAGCCCATCCTGCTGGAGTTCAAGCTGCTGGAGACGGCCAATCGCAGCAAGCCACTGTGTGTGCAGTGGAACCACAGCAGCCCGTGAGTACAGACACACACACGTACATGTTCATTATCACCTAGAGTTACACTATATTAACAATATGTATAAGGCTTTATGTTTTATTCTATCTATCTATCTGCCCCCCCCCCGCAGGTATGAGCCAGGAGGCTGTTGGACGGTGAGGGACTGTGTCGTGGTCTACAGGAACACGTCTCATGTCCGCTGTCAGTGTCAGAGACTGGGGACGTTCGGTGTGCTGATGGACAGTTCACAGAGAGAGGTCAGTGACCCTCACACACCTTTATCATCATTCAATCAAGTGGATTAACTTCACATTCACTATCAGCTGTTAATGTTATGGATTAATATCAGCGTGTTGTTTGTCATTGGACCGTCTCAGCTGTAGTTACTGGATTTAGAGAGAGTGAAATCCTGACTGACGTCCTGCAGACTGAGGGAAGACGTGATTCATTCAAACAAATAAATAAATCAGAAACAAGAAAGATTGAGGGATCAGAAACCTGGAGCCGTTTTTCTTCAGCATCATCAGTCCGTCACAGAGAGGAGGAGAGACGCTGCAGATTGATAAGTCTCCTGGAGTGTGTTGTGTTTACTGGCAGCTGATGCTTCTGTGCACAGACTGACGAACACGCAGATCAGGAGCGCCCTGTGTGACATCACACCTGATGGTTATTTGTAGATATTGATGTTGATATTGATGAAGCTCCTCACGGTCGGTGCAGCTGTAGTTTCCAGATGATTGAACATGGTGATGTGAATATGATCCCAGACTTTTTCATCTTTTACTGAATTTGTCTCCCTCCTTCCCTCCCCTCACATTTTACTTTTTCATCTGCTCCACCTAAATGATGATAACACCCCCCCCCTCTCTCTCCACCCCCCACCCGACCCCCACCCCCTCTCTCCTCTGTGAGCAGCAGCTGGAGGGAGACCTGGAGACGCTGGCTCTGGTCACGTACTCCTCCCTGTGCGTCTCCATGCTGGCCCTCCTCCTCACCGTCCTGGTGCTCTCCTGCCTCCGAGGCCTCAAGTCCAACACCAGGAGCATCCACTCTAACACAGCGGCGGCCATGTTCCTGTCGGAGCTGGTGTTCCTGCTCGGGGTCAACCAGACTGAACAGCAGGTCAGTGGTAGTGATGCCTCTCTGTCCTCCGGCTCACAGCTCTTTCTGGATGAGCAGATATTTAGCTTGTGGCCTGATTTGTGCAGACGTAGAGACGTTCACCTTCAGACTCACTGTAGAACACCATACATCCTGCGTCTCTGGTGCAGCTCTAACAGACAGAACGTGTAGGGGACGATGAGAGAGAGATCAGCACACACTGTGAGAGCTGTGGATACGACACACTGCAGTTTTACCTTCTGGATCTCGGGTCTTTTTTCTGAATGACACGTTGTGTTTATTGTTTAAAAAGTCAATGACAGATTGATTAACACACCCGCCTGTTTCCAGTGTTGAAGTAACTCAGGTCTAACCGTCAGAAGTCACTGTTGATCAGCGTCTCTTTCCTCCTGCTGCTGATCCACAAAAATATTCTAAATGTGCTTCATGAGTGGTTCGGCCATTCGTCCGGAAGATGAAATTAAATATTTTCTATTAAGATAAATTTCAAATTAAGAAGAACTTGTTCCAGGTTTGTTTCTTTTATGATGAGAAGTGTTTCACTGGTTCCCGCTCTGCCCTCATTCTCTAGAGCAGCGTGATAAACTCTCCTGCAGGATGGTTGGTGTGTTTTTATTCCTTCCTCCTCACTTCACATCATCTTCTTTCCTTTCTCTCTTTCTTCCTCCGTCTGTTTTGTTACATCATAATTAAGTGTGTGTGTTTAAGGAGCAGAGTCTTGTAAATATGTGCTCACTCAGCATGAAATCTAATTAATGAAGCAGGATCCCCTCACAGTGGACTGTGACTCTGACCGGTTTCTCCTCGCTCAACAGTAGGTTCTAACTCATGTGCATCATGTAGAGCTGTGTGTGTGTGTGTGTGTGTAAACTCAGCGTCTGGTTGTATTGCTGCCAAGGCTGCAGCTATTTCTGTGTTGTGAGGAATCTGCACTGAGCTTCTTTTAACCTTGAAATCTGGGACATTCCTCAACTTAAAGATGTTGAACGCACACACACACACACACACACACACACACACACACACACACACACTCAGCTGTGTGTTTCTGCATGAAGCCTGAGACAGAAGTGTTTAGATCTCGCTGCTCTGCTTCAGTCATGTTTTTATTCTGTTTTCTTTGGTGCAAACTGAAGTGGAAAAGTTTAATTTGACATGTTACTGTATTTAATATGTGTAAATATTATTATATTTATTGAAGTCATCAGGTGTAACCACAAGTAGAGATGTTCCGACACCATGCTGTCCGTCCTAATATCATCACGTCACCTGAGGTGGTGTACTGGCCGACACACAGAACCAGTGTGATCCATACACAGCTGTGTACTGCCTCAGTATGATGTGACAGTTGAGTGGTTCAGGTTAAACCCTGTAAAACATGAACAAAGACGTGAGTTCCATAGAATCTTTCTTTTATTATCTAATTTAACTGTCAATCATAAAAGATAAAGAACTAATTCACATTTAAAAAGCTTTATTGTTCAAGAAGAAGAAGAAGAAGACATGAAGCCAAACACAACAGTAACATGTAACACTCCGACATGTTGCTAACGGCTAATCAGTTCTTCTTCTCTGCTCTAAAACAGCAGTTTCCAGTGGCTGCAAGCACGACTTCCCCATGAGAACTGCTGTTTCATCTTATCTGTTTATCTGGGGGTGAAACCATAAAGTTTATTAATGAATGACATGGTATCTGATCGGTGCATAGACTCAAGACCTCATACTGTGTTTTCATCAGTATTGGAACAAGGTGAACTACAGGTGAACCCACGCTGCGACCTGAAGACAGGAAGTCATGTCTGAGAGCAGCTGGTTTAAACTGGTGTTTGTATTTGATAAGAACACATAAACTACAAATGGACCAATCACAGCAGACTGCTGTTTGTTCTCTTGATTTAGTTAAACGTGATATTCCAAGCATGACTCTGAAAACAGACGTCTCATTTGAGTCCTGTGTTTCCAGGCTGTTTCCTGTGGTGGCTTTAGATTCTGTCAAACAGCACCAGGCGTCTCTCTGAGGACGTTCAGATGTGCAGCTGCTGTAATTCACAGCCACTTGAGTTTGAGTGACATATCTCTCATCCGGCCAAACAAACAAACAGAGTTCAAATCCTCGTCTCCAGGCTGCTGCAGTGCAGCCTGAGGGTGATTTCACAGAAAGCTTAAATGCTAAGACTCTGAATTAAGGCAGCACTGACTCCAACCAAACAGCTGCTCTTCATGAGAGCTTCTCCTGCTCTGGATTCGCTCCTGACGACTGTCAAACCTGACAAAGATGACACCAATAACACTGATGTGACGTCACCCGATGGTTCATGCAGCGTCACTAAACACAAAGTTCTCCATCTGCATCAGATGTTTAATAAATGTCTGTATCACAGACACAGAAACACTATTTAGCAGTTCATTACATTAAACACATGATCGTCAGATTCACGAGGAGAGTTCAGGTTTATTCAGCGTTTCTTTAGTGTGTGTGTTCATTAAACGTGTGTGTGACAGCGTGGGAACATCATGTGCCTCATTAACTGTTTTGAAGATGAAATTAAATATTTTTCATTAAGATAAATTACAAATTATGTTGCAACAATATCAGATCATTTGAATCAAAACAAGAATAACAAACAATCGAAGTTTACACTCTTGAGTTTCTGCTGTCCCACAACAGACTGATATCTACAGACCACACAGAGACGTTCATCTGACACACACACACACACACACACAGACGGCTGTGGAAACACCTGTGGGGGCAGGTACCTTCCTGTACTGATGGAGGTATCAGTTGTAATCACACTCCTGGGTTATTACTGTCATTCAGCACATTAGCAACAGGCTCTTAAATTCATATCAGTAGTTTAGTGTGTTTCCTGGAGATATCCTGTAACACGCTGGAATTCACTCTGTTCATTAGTCGTGTTGTTAATTAGCTCCTGAGTGACATCACTGCTGACAGTCACATGATCAAGTTTCTACCTCTCTCCTGCACCTTCATCCTTTCATGGCTGCATTTCTCTCTAAATCTCTCCATCTCTCTCTCTTCTTCTTCTTCTCTCCCTCCAGTTTCTGTGCACCGTCGTCGCCATCCTGCTTCATTACTTCTTCATGTCCACCTTCGCCTGGATGTTCGTGGAGGGTCTTCATATCTACCGCATGCAGACGGAGCAGCGCAACATCAACTACGGAGCCATGAGGTTCTACTACGCCATCGGCTGGGGCGTTCCCGCCATTATTACAGGTGACACACACACACACACGTCAACACAGTCACAGACATGGAGACACATAAGGTTTCTTTGAAATGTTGGTAGAGACGTGTCTGTACATCGACGTCAAAACACACACACACACACACACACACACACACTCTCACACACACACACACATCCACAGTGAGTCTGGCTGTGTAGATAAGGTGTCCTATTGACACTTGAATTAAACAGGTTTCAGTGACATTTTAATGTGGAGATAGTAAAACACACACACACACTGGCTCACAGGTGTGTTTATCTGTCCGTCTGTATTTGGGTTTTTCCATTTCTTGTCACTTTTGCAATTCAATTTAAAAAATGTTTAAATCCTCGACCGTCACCTTGACAGTGTTCGTCCAAACAAGGACACACAAGGACTTTTGACAGATCTCCTAGCAACCATGTCTGATCTGGTCTGGTCTGGTCTGATCTGGTCTGGTCTGGTCTGGTCTGATCTGGTCTGGTCTGGTCTGGTCTGGTCTGATCTGGTCTGGTCTGGTCTGGTCTGGTCTGATCTGATCTGGTCTGATCTGGTCTGGTCTGATCTGATCTGGTCTGGTCTGGTCTGGTCTGGTCTGGTCTGGTCTGGTCTGGTCTGGTCTGGTCTGGTCTGGTCTGGTCTGGTCTGGTCTGGTCTGGTCTGGTCTGGTCTGGTCTGGTCTGGTCTGGTCTGGTCTGGTCTGGTCTGGTCTGGTCTGGTCTGGTCTGGTCTGGTCTGGTCTGGTCTGGTCTGGTCTGGTCTGGTCTGGTCTGGTCTGGTCTGGTCTGGTCTGGTCTGGTCTGGTCTGGTCTGGTCTGGTCTGGTCTGGTCTGGTCTGGTCTGGTCTGGTCTGATCTGATCTGGTCTGGTCTGGTCTGGTCTGGTCTGGTCTGGTCTGGTCTGGTCTGGTCTGGTCTGGTCTGGTCTGGTCTGGTCTGGTCTGGTCTGGTCTGGTCTGGTCTGTCTCCTTGCTGCAGGTCTTGCTGTGGGCCTGGACCCAGAGGGTTACGGGAACCCAGACTTCTGTTGGATCTCCATCTACGACAAACTCATCTGGAGCTTCGCTGGTCCGATCGCCATCGTCATACTGGTAACTTCCTGTCTGTCACAACACGCCGTGGTTAATCCTGTAAAACACCTTCATTCAAACAGCAGCTTCCAGGCTGGAAACACATCAACAACAGAACATTAAAAACACTTGAATAAATAGAAATATTAAATACATAAAAGACCTGCAGCAGATTAAAAGATGATGTGTACGTGATTTATTGATAAGCTGCAGTGAACAGTGATGTTTCAGTCCCTGATCTAACTGAGCTGACAGTCTGAGCAGATCTCAGGTGTTCCAGGGAGCGATCTGCTATCACAGGTGAGGAGCAGAGAAACTAACAGCTGCTTCACCTGCTCCTGATTCTGGGAACACTGAGTGAAGCTGACCCAGATCACCTGAGGGGTCCGGATGTGTTCAGACCAGAGACCTTTAGGTCTTTACAGACCAGGAGGAGGATTTTAAAATCTGTTTGCACGTAGAAAATAAGAATATAAAATGAAGCGTGATGTGATGGAGACTGTTTGATATCATCACATGATATAATCAGATAGTGAAACTGTGTAAACTTGTTTCGTGTTCCCTCCTCCTTCCCACATTAACACACGACCTCCTCCTCAGTGACGAATGGCAGCTCTCCAGACGAATGTCACGAAGACGCCCCCTTGAACTCTTCACTGTAATTCTAATTACATCACGCTAAGACCCGTCACTGTGCAACCGCAGCATCTCAGACACAACATGTGCCGGGGTTAAAATCCTGATGAATAATTACACAGCAGAGGATTTACACACTATTTCCTTTCTCTTTCATCCTGCTGTTCTGTTGCTTCTTCTCTATTCATTCATTCATTCATTCATTCATTCATTCATCCTGCATTTTTCTTTTTTCACTCTGATTTATTTTCATAGAAACTAAAGAACTGAAACAGAATGAAAGAGATTAACTTTTTCCTTTGACTTTTTCATCCTCATTGATTTAGTGTCATCTTCATCCTGATGTTGCTAACGGCAATGTCAGTGTTGGATCAGCTGAAGGGCATTAAAGATGTTGCCTCACCGTTTGTATTGATCTGCTCTCTCCAGATGAACGGGGGGATATTCATGATCGTAGCCAAGATGTCCTGCAACCCGTCGCAGAAGGAGACCAAGAAGCTTCCTGTCATGTGAGTACAGGACGGTTCTGTCAGCTGATTCCCATCGCGTGATGTCACATGATGTCTTTTATGACTCGTCACATGATGCTGTGTAAAGATCTCTTTTTAAAAACACCAGAATTCTGTCTTTGAAGTCTGTGGTCTAATATTGTGTGTGTGTATATATATATATATATATATAAAATGATATAATGTGATTTAATATGAAGATAATCTGTCTGCACCACAGACACAGTCGAGTCAATCATCCTGGTTTGTTGTATAGCGTTACTCTGACGTTTCAATAAACTTATGATACGTTACGATAATCTTTATTGATCCCACTCAGAGAAACTGAAGTGTTACCACTGCAAAATACTCTATAATAATAATAATAATAATAATAATAATAATTGTTATTATTATTGTTATTATTATAATAAACTTTATTTGTAGAGCACCTTTCATACAAGAACTGCAGCCCAACGTGCTTCACATGAGAAGACATAAAACAATGTAAAATGAGATGAAATAAATAAATCTGCGTCACTCTTTATAATATGTTTTTATACTGTTTCTGTTTATTGAACAATTCTACTTAGTGTAAAAACAGCGAAAATGAACAGAAATGAATCATGAAAATAAAATAAAAGAACTTTACACCAAACATGAAAAAAGAGTTTGAAGTTTAAATGTGTAAACAAACACTTTTATTTATTCCTTTTATCAGATCGTGTTTTAACTTCTTCACTGAGCATCACAAACCATGGGGAGCGTAGTGCTGATAATGATTTGTGAACGAACAGGGAACAAATCTGTCTCACTCATCAACTATGATCATGTTATTGATCAGATCGACACAGAGACGTCTGTGTTCTTCCTCTGGTTTTATCTGCTGCTCTCACTTCCTGGTAGAGTGACATCACAGACTCGTCCCGGTGAATCCAGATCTAACCTCCCTCTCTCTCTGTCTCTCTCTCTCTGTCTCTCTGTCTCTCTCCCTCTCTCTCTCTCTCTCCCTCTCTCTCTCCCTCTCTCTCTCTCCAGTGCTACCATCCGTAATGCCTTCCTGCTGCTGCTGGTTGCCACCTCCACCTGGCTGTGTGGCCTCATGGCTGTGAACAACAGCATCCTGGCTTTCTACTACATCTTTGACGTCCTGTGCCTCGTGCAGGTGTGACCAGCTCTGTGTTTGTGGCAGTAGTAGAACTAATCCACTGAATAAATACATTCGGGTTATTTCCAACTCTAATTCAAACAGTATCCAGCTGATTGATGATTTTACTTATTTTATTTTTTACACATAAGATGAAATATCCTTTATTGGTCTCACAGTGGGGAATGTGCAGAATGACAGCGGCAAAGTGTCAAGAAAGAAAACTGCAAGATGACAATATCAAATACTATAATAATAATATAATATATGTACAATAGATATGTAAATATAACATAAGATATGTCAACATTACTCCCTGTGTACCTGTGACAGTGTTATGTTTGGACACGTGGTCGTGTGAAGATCTTGTAGATTAAAACCTTAAACTCCATCGTTCTCTCTCTCTCTCTGTGTCCCTCTGCCTCTCTCGACCGCCCTCTCTCAGGGTCTGTCGGTGATGCTGGTCTTCACTGTGTTTAACTCGGAGGTCCAGGAGGCCTGGAGAGTGGCCTGTCTGGGTAAGAAGAGTCCTGGAGAAGACCCACCCAGACCTCCTCAGGGCACAGTGAGTCCCACACACACAGCCGGTCTCGTCTGGTTCGGTTCGTCCTCACCACAGACTCATTTACACTGCAGTCATTAAAAACACCATGTAAAATAAAGACTCACTGGTTTTCATCATGGACATGAGCTGTGACATTACAGGGTGAAT
>NW_019174538.1:322171-354671 GCF_002260705.1 Seriola dumerili | reverse complement strand
GTCTCTCTGTCTCTCTCTCCTCCAGGTGAGGACTCGGACTCGGACTCAGACCTCTCCATGGAGGAGGAGCGCAGTCTCTCCATCCCGTCCTCTGAGAGCGAGGACAACGTGCGACTCCGTGGACGCATCCAGCGGCGATTCAAACGTTCCAACCACAGCGAGCGTCTGCTCACAGAGCCCGCCCACAACGGCACCAAAGGTAGACGAGCGCCTCACATGATCCTCCTCTCACAGTTAAAAACACATTAACACCTGAACAGAGAGCATGATGGGTAATGAAGCTGTAACCTCTGACATATGGGATGTTCCCATCAGAGGTCACATGTGTGCGGGGGGGGGGGCACAGGAGGAAATGTCAGTGCCAGTCCTCATTAATCACTAATCAATACCTGACATCATGCATCATATATGAGTTTATGCACCTTGAAGCATGCGATGTAAATGTCATGCATATACAGTGTTCAGTGAAACGTTTCACTGTGAGAAAAGGCCAGACATGCAAATCTATAAATCAATAAAAGTAATCAATACCTAGTTTAATAAGCCATCTGATCACATGACCTCTGCTCAGAGTGAAACTGATTGGACCGGAGCAGGACAGGATCAAGACGGCCAGTTAAGTACAATCAATTCATCAAACTGAAAGGTTTTGTAAAGAGCGGGCTTTATACTGAAAGGTCACAGTCTGAAGAACTTCCTGTGGTTCAAACATTAAACTCTTCGAGGAGAGAGAAGAAGAAGGGCTTCCCTGTCTATAGATAAATCCTGAACTGATCACTGTTATTGATCCTTGTGTTTTTAACCATGTGATGTTTGATGTGGAGGTGAGTTCATCTTTGAGGAATAAATCATGTTACTCTCCTGAAGTGAAACAGTGAATCAGTGAAACAGTGAATCAGTGAAACTGTGAATCAGTGAAACTGAAACTGTGAATAAGTGAAACTGAATCAGTGAATAAGTGAAACAGTGAATCAGTGAAACTGAAACTGAATAAGTGAAACTGTGAAACAGTGAATAAGTGAAACTGTGAATAAGTGAAACTGTGAATCAGTGAAACTGAAACTGAATAAGTGAAACTGTGAAACAGTGAATAAGTGAAAATGTGAATCAGTGAAACTGAATCAGTGAAACAGTGAATCAGTGAAACAGTGAATCAGTGAAACAGTGAATCAATGGAACAGTGAATCAGTGAAACAGTGAATCGGTGAATCAGTGAATCAGTGAATCAGTGAATCAATGGAACAGAGAATCGGTGAAACGGTGAATCGGTGAATCAGTGAAACAGTGAATCGGTGAATCAGTGAATCAATGGAACAGAGAATCGGTGAATCAGTGAATCAGTGAATCGGTGAATCAGTGAGAGCCGTTAGTGGTTGAACATCATCAGTGTCGCTGAGCGTTTTATCACTGAATTAATCTGTTGATACTTCAACCTTCGTTAATTAGAAGATTTATATTGTGAATTCAATCTGAGGGTCTGAGATTTATTTTTTATTTTTACAAAGATTAATTGAAAAAATAATTGATTGATTAATTGATAATGGGAGGAATCTTTAGTTACAGCGTTGTGAAGCTCTGTGTAAATGAAATATAAATAAAGATTAATACCTACCTATGTATGAGTCTCTGTTCAAACCATGAATTTCACCTGTTCTCAGGTAGGTGACCTGCACCGTGAGCACGTGTCACCTGTCGTCTCACACCTGCTGTTTGATGCAGACGTGTTCGTGTTCATGACGATGCAGAAACAAACTGGAGGGAAAATTAAAAAGATGAATATGAGGCATAAGAACAGGTTTTTATAACTGGTGTTTGCTTTAATGAAAGTCTCCTTTGAAAGAATCATAAGTCATCGGTTGATGAAGTCTTCGCCTGATGTGAGAGGATGTGGTGCATGCTGGGAAAGTTTCACCCCATGTTTTCTCCCTGAAACTGAAGTTAAACTCCAGGAAATGTTTTTATGTGTGTGTGTCAGATCTGGACGGAAACGACCTTTTGTCCTACTGGCCAGCGCTGGAGGAGTGTGACACACACACCCTGCAGAAGTGGGGCTCGGAGCGCCCCCTGGGGGCAGATTACAGCAAGGACGCTGCCAACAACAACCAGCTGGATGCAGCGCTGACCAGTGGAGACGAGAACGGCCTCACGCAGCCGCACAGACACCGCAAGGGTGAGAGAAACACACGCCAGCTAAAGACACTTTAAGCTAGATTACCCCTCCTCTTTGTTTTATTCATCATCAGTCGCAGCGTTCGGGTTTTTTAAACCTTGGATTTTAAATGTTAGTTTAATGGATACTGAATATGAAATATAACTTTAAGGAAATCAGATAATAAACATAGAAATGTTTAGAGATTCTGAAACAATGTAGTTTCAATAATTAACAGACTCTTATGAATATCTGTCTGATGTGACTGTTACATGTGAATCTTTGAGGGCTCCAATCAAACACAATCTCTCTGCACATCAGCGTCTGGCCTGAACACTAGATATTCATGATCTTATTATCCATCTCCTGGAGAACCAAAGCCTCCAGACGTCATCTCTGACGCATCACGGTCATCAGGGTGAAATCTGCCTTTAGCCCAGAGGAAGATGGAGACGTCAGCTGAGTCAGCATCATTTAAAACACAGACCTCACCCTCTGTGAAACATTTGAATTGTCTCAGAGCAGCGACCTCTGATCACACATGAAGAGTCACAGACATCAGATATCACAGATCTCACTGCAGTTATTTGTTTTTGTTTTACTTTAACAATTTCAGTTCTTGTTACTAGTTGTAGTTACCACATGCAGAGTTACTGTGGAGAACAGAACATGATTGTCTGAAGTCAATGTCAGGCTGCATCCACATTTTAATTTTAATATGGCGACTAACACCTGAAAACACACATCACATGACCATCACCTACACTGAGCATGTGCGAGCCGGTGTAAACAGGAAGTAGATTGTCTCCTCTGCAGTAAATCCTCTGAAGGAGGAACAGCAGAGACAGTTGTAGCATTAAAACAGAATGTAAGTGAACAGCAGCTGCAAAGACAACAAGGTCAGTGACACTGTCCTTCATTATCATGTTGTATTCACCACTGGTAGTCCAGGCTGAGGAGAGCCAATCAGGAGAGGCTGTGGGGGTGACCTCATCGTTTACAGAGGTCTTAGTTTCTGCCCAGACTACAACACAACCCCAGAGTTTTCAAAATAAAACACAACCCCAGAGTTTTCAAAATAAAACACAATCCCAGAGTTTTCAAAATAAAACACAATCTCAGAGTTTTCAAAATAAAATGGGCCCAACAGATTTTCTGAAAGTCCCTGTTCAGGGCTCCATCACTGTAGTGAGGACGGAGGAGCCTCAGAACCGCGAGTCACTCTCTGATCATGACACTGAAACAACAGTGTGGAGCTTCAGTCTAAATGTGGCCCTGAAAGCATGTGTGACACATTTATAGACACAGTACAGCACATATACTCAGAATACATGCATATACAATTAGCATGTACACACACACACACACACACACACACACACACACACACACACACACACACTCTGAGACTGAGAGAGGCAGGAAAAGATGGAGATCACTCATGTAGCCTGAAAGCATGGGAACATATTAACACACAAAACACATGTATATGCATCTACACACACACACACACACACACACAGAATATAGTGTGTGTTTTAGTTGTCTCCCTCAGGACTGTCAGATCACTCAGATGGTGTTTTGATTCATGAAATGTTAACAGTGAATGTAGAACGACCTAAAAATGTCATTAATGAGAACACATCTCTCTCCTGCTCTCACCCCCCCACTGCTTTTCCACTTTCAACCTCCCACCTCTTCCCTTTTTTCTCTCCTGTTTGCTCTCTGATCATCCTGATCCTTCCTCTCTCCTCCTCATGTCCATCTTCTCTTCTTGCAGGGATCCTGAAGAACCGTCTGGGCTGTCCTCCGGCGCTCCAGGGTCTCTCCACCATGGGCCGAGTCCCCAGTGAGCTCAACTGGTACAGAACCTCTACTCTGGGCCACCGAGGCGTTCCCGCCGCCTCCTACGGTCGGATGTATTCTGCCACAGCGGGCGCCAGCGGAGGAACCGGTTCTCTGTCTCAGCCGGCGTCCCGCTACTCCTCCAGGGAGCACCTGGACTCTCTGGCCCGGAGGCAGCTGTCCCGGGATCCACTAGGTAGGCAGACGGTGGGGGGGTCGAGGGACCGGCTGGACTCCCGGGGCTCCAGGGACAACCTTGATCTCTTACCCAGGAGGAGAGAGCTGGGGCTGGGGGGCCTGGGCCTGGAGCACCAGCGAGTCTCTTCATCCAGGGAGAACTTGACAGGATCCAGGGACAGACTGGACAACCACCACACCGGCAGCGTCCACGCCTCAAGGGAGGACTTGAGCGGCGCTGTGGGGGCGGGCATGGAGGGGGGGTACCTCAGCGGGTCCAGGTCGCAGCTCAACACGCTGACTCGGCGGCACGCCTCGTCCCGGGAGCACCTGGCGGGGGCGATGATGAGCAGCAGGTCGAGGGAGCAGCTGGACACCAACGGAGGGGGGGCTCAGGCTCAGCCGTGTCGGGAGTGGCTACGCACTCTGCCCCCCCGCCAGCCCTCACACCCCGACCAGCCCCCCTCCTCCTCTCCTCCTCCTCCCATCTCGGAGGAGCCCCAGCAGGAGCATCTCCCTCCCTCGGCTCACGTCAGAGGTCGACTGGACTCCGCCCCCCCGTGTAGGTACCCAGGTCAGACTGCCCCCCCCCTGGGCCGACAGCCGTCGAGTGAACACCTGGACATCCTGTCCTCCATCCTGGCTTCCTTCAATTCCTCTGTCCTCACTCCTCCCCCTGCCGCCTCTAACCCCGGGCCTAATGGCTCCGCCCACGGACCCTCCCCCTCCCCGCCACAGTCCGCCACCTCCCACAGCATATCTGAAGTGTCCCCAGACTCTGAGTAAGTCTCACCCTCCTCCTGTCCCTTCATGGTTTAATGTCCCTCTGTCTTCATCCTCTATACACACTTTCCTTCCTCTTCCTCCTCCTCCTCTTCCTCCTCCTCTTTGTCTTCCTTCTCCTCTTCCTCCTCTTCCTCTTCCTCCTCCTCCTCTTCCTCATCCTCTTCGTCTTCCTCCTCCTCTTCGTCTTCCTCCTCCTCTTCCTCCTCCTCTTCGTCTTCCTCCTCCTCTTCCTCCTCCTCCTCAGCATCGTGTCCTCCGTTCAGCTCGTTCCTCTTCTGTCTCTCTTAAAGGGCCAGTTGTGGTTGTTAGTCGTGGGGTTGTGTGAGGTGTTCATGTTCAGTCGGTGTGTTTCCTGCAGTAGAGTCAGTTTCGAGGAGCAGCAGGAGGACCGCTGCACTAGCAGAGTGATGAGCTGCTGTGGGCGGGGCCAGCAGAAAACACCTGGTTTAGACACTTTTAAAAGACGCCAGTGAAACAAACCAACATCTGTTCAATTGAAGCTTCATGTAGAAGATTTTCATCTTCATCTTCCTGGTGAAACAGAACTTTCCTTTGGCACTACATTTTCTCAGCCACTGAACTACTGTATTCCTACGCACAAGCGCACCTACAGAGCGCACTGTAATACGCCGCAGCCTCAGGTCAGCTGACTGAATCAGGAAGTGGCCCCGCCCACAGCAGGTCACCACTCTGCTGGTGTTCCCTGCTGCCTCTCCGACCTGAAGTAACACACTGATAGATCTCTTTTGATCAATATTGAGATCAGGATTATTGAACACGGTTACTCATTGACTTTGGAAACACCACGCTTTTATTGGACTTTTAAAAAAACTAAAACTTTAAAGTAATTAACTTTAAAGTAAGTAAGTTATTTAACTAGTCAGATAGTTGGTCGTGAAGCTGACATCAAGATAAAAAACATAAAATAAAAAACAGATTTTAAAACAAAGTGTGTGTAATTTTCAGTTAAAGATATCTGAGCCAACAGGACGAGGTCGCTCCAGATGTTATAAAGAAGTCTCTGAACCGATGTCGCTAACGTACGCCGGAGCATAACCAGGAAGTGGATGGAGAATGGTTTCTGTAGGAGGATCAAATTTGTGTCCTTAACTGTACATGACTACCTCACACAACCACAACTACCACTGTGGAGCTCCTCAGCTCCTTCAGTTCCACTTCCTTCTTGTCTCCTGTCTTCATCTTTCTTCTCTCTCTGTCCTGATTCTGTGGGTCTGAGTTCACACCGGTAGAAACGTCTCTGTATGAACTCAGTAACGTCTCCTTCTCCTCTCCTTCACCTCAGAGCCAACAGAAGTGAAGGACAGTCTTGATGACAGCCTCCGTTTCCCTTTATGCATTGTGACAGTGCTTGGTGCACCGGGGACAAAGTCAAAGGTCACGGATGACCCTGAACCACTGGGGTGTCCTGAGACATCGGAGGACTGGAGACAAACTGAGGACAGAGAGGACGTCTGTCTGTGGGCAGGTTGGACTGTATAAATAAAGTTTTTTGGAGCCCGCAGTGACCTGTGACCTTTCTCTGGGCGATGAGTCATCACCTCGACGACCTACAAACACAAACTCCTCAGATTTATTCTCCAGCGTCAGTCTGACCCGTCTGAGAGAAAAAAGACTGTAAATAACATTTTTATACATTTTCTATCTTTTTCATTGGAGATGAAGAAGAAATCTCTTGTGATGTCTCTTGTTTTTACTGATTGTGTCCATGTGAGGTTGTGAGTGAGGGTGGTGTGAGTGCAGTCCTGTCTGTTACTGAGGGAGAGCCCCCCCCCCCCAAACAAAGAAAAACAGTCAATCCTGAAGCTTCTCCCTGAGAACAGTTTCCCTCTGCCCCGTCGCCTGGACGGCATCAGGCCGGCATCAGGCCGGCATCAGGCCGGCATCAGGCCAGCAGTGATTCTGATGAGATTATCAGGGTGGTGGGAGGGAGAGACGACAGCAGTGAGCAGAGATTGTAAATAGAGGAAGGATTATAATGAGAGAGGAGGTTGATGGGAGGAGATGAGTGAAGCTAAACACCACATGAACGTTCACAGGTGTGACAGTGTGAGCAGGTGGTGTGTCATGTGACCCTCTGTATATGAATGTGACCCGTTCATGTGTCTGTCTTTGTGCCTGGTGCTGAACATGAACATATCAGTCCACTGATATCACAACAACATGTCTGCCGTGTTCTGGAGGCGGACGTGTGTCTGCCTCTCTGTAAGAGGCTGTTTCCGGTGACACCACTTGACCTGCCTCAAGAAACGCCGCAGGAGCCGCCGCCGCAGGAGCCGCCGCCGCAGGAGCCGCCGCCTCGCTGGCAGCATCCAGGAGTCTCGTTTCTACAATTCAAGCCAAAGGGACAGCTGCTTCAAACCAGTACGAGACGCCATGTTCTCCAGTTCTCTGTGATGGAGTTGTGCAGGGTGTGAACGCTGTAGATGTAACTCAGTTTTCTTTTACTCATGACGTTTCATTCCACCGCTCCGGTGACAGTCAGAGCGGCAGCCATTTTGTTTTCAGGTTGTACGTCTGTCTCGTTCACGTGGACACGACATCTCAGTAACTTCAAATTTGGCACAAACATTCACCAGGACTCAAGGATGAAATTATAACATTTTGGTGGTCAGAGGTCAAAGGTCGAGGTCGTGTTTTGGCCTTGTGATTACGATATCTCAAGAACTCCTCGAGGAAATCGCTTCAAATTTAACACAAACATTCACCAGGACTCGAGGACGAGCTGATTAGATTTTGGTGGTCAAAGGTCAAAGGTCAAGGTCAGTGAATGCAAAACACTTTTTAGCCATTACTCAAGACTTCACACAGAAATTCTGACAAAATATTTTCCTTGACTGGATAAACAGATGTGACCTGGAAGTCTGAGAGGAGGAGGGATACGACCACGAGGAGGTGATAATAGTTTTATTTAATGATTGTGCCGTGGAAACGTGGAGCAGAGCAGATCAGAGGGAAGGCGTGATCATCTCTCAGTGTGCAGGTCATATCCAGCAGGTATCTACCTGAAGTTATCAGCACCTGAATCCCACTGACTCAGTCACATCAGAATTATATTCTTTATACATGAGACATTTGTGAGGAAAGAGAGCGAGCTGTAAATCTGTAGGTCCCGACTTTGATCCAGCGTCAGCCGTCATGAAGGCAGAGTCCACACCGTCAGCACAGATTTGCTCTCATTGTTAGGATTGCTGTTCAAAGGCGAGGTCCCATGATCCGGCTCAGCTTCTGCAGCAGTTTCAGAGGAGACGAGATGTCAGTTGTGTCAGCGCTAAAAGCCTCTAAGTGGCTTTGAGATGCAAGTTGTTCCATCAGCAGCTGCTCCTCTCACAGCTGCTGGAGCGAGCGCCGAGTTGATGCCTTTAGGTAACGACACACGGGAGGGGGCGGGCGGCCCTCACCAGCCTTCACACGGATGAAGACGTCGTGAATAACTTAGATGTTTTTTGTAATGAAAAAATGCAGCGGGTTAAAAAACTGAAGGAAAGATGAGGTTTTCCATGGTCTGAGTTTCCTCGAGCAGAGAGACTGACAGTCAGAAAATACTGTTAATGACAATAATCACATGAGAACAGCAGGAGAGGAAGAGAGTCTGAAACTACGTGAGGTTTAGAGGAAGAAATGAGGTCAGAAACGGTGACTGAGGAGGAAGGTGGGATGTTACTCGTCATCACAGAGAAATAAAGAAATAAACAGGGAGCTGATGAGATGTATTGAGTGGACGTGAACACACACATCACACACACATCACACACCTCGCTCTGAGCTGCTTTATCGTTCCCGTGGACCGGGGACGTGACAAACGAACCCATGTGTGACAGTATTGTTGCCAAATCGTGGTCCTGCTGGGTAACGCTGCCTCTTTTAAAGGAGCAGTCCACCTTAAACAATCCAACACTGATTCCCTCTTACTCTTTCATTTCCGTTTAGTCTTTTCACAGAACCATTTTTCTTCAACCGACGAAACCTTTAACTTGTACAGACATGAGATTTATTTTATCCATTGATCATTTATTGACATTGTATTGATTATTTATGTTGCCATTTTGTACGAGAGGCTGTTGAAGAAGTATTTGTAATTTTGTTTTGTTGTTCAAATGTTCCTTTTGTTTAAATGTGACGTCTCTTCTGCTCTCGAGTCTCTCGCTGAAACAAACTCACAGATGGAGGAAAAGAGAAAAAGAGAAAAGATGAAAATGTTAATTTATCCTCAACAGGACACTGAGCTTTTACACATTTAAACATAAGCAGAATACAAAGTTATTAACTTGATTGTCTGGAATAATCTTCATTAGGTCCATTGATCCTCTCCAGACTGAACACGTGAACATATCTATGCTAAAGGTTAATACTGGGTGTTATAGTGCAGTTATATTCCAAATCAAAGCTTTCTTCTCCCTGTCCACTTTTATACATCCCAGGCTGAAGCTTCACAAGCACAAAATCAGATTATTAACCAGTAATTGAGCTGCTTCTACAGGACAGACTTCAGCTTCAGCTTCATCTGGTTTGGACCAACAACAGAAAGACGGAGCTGAGACTCAGACGCTGTGATGAGCTCAGAAAAAAGAAGCAGAGTGAGAGAGCGAGACGGAGAGAGGAGGAGGAGGAGGGAGATTGTCTTTGTTAGCTTGTGTGTTAATTATGGGATGCCTTCTATCCCGCCGTTGGCAAGGGGACGGCGGCATGGAAACAGCTGTTCCCCTGTTACCGCTTAAACGAGAGAAATGTTGGACATTAAAAAAATGACTTATTCCTACAAGACGCGTGTGTTTACATTTATTCTTTGTGTGTGTGTTCATATATTATCATTATTATTATTATTATTATTATTACTAATGAGCCTCTGACATAACATGTAACATAATTACATCTTTTCACCAGTGTTTTGTAAATGATTTGTGGGTCCAGCCCTGCAGCAGGCCCCGGGCCACAGGTTGGGAACCGCAGAATTAGAGCATTCACTTGTGATGGTTGAGGTGTTTGGGAATGCATTATGTCAATGACAGGTCCCGACAAATACAGGTGTACAAGGATGAGTGTGTGTTGCTGTCTGATATTCATGAGCAGATGTGTTCAGGTGCAGAGGAAACATCCTGACAGACACGTTTTTCTGGAAGGTTTTCTCTCCGTTTTCTTTTAACTCAAAGTTCTGTCATTCTGAGCTGAACTGAGATGTTCAGCTGTCTCCTTGATTCCCAGCAGGAAGTGTGAGCTGCTGACAGCAGCACCGGCTGAGACTGAACATCCATCAGCCCTTAAACGAACCTGGAAACAGGCTTAAACATAATCTGGTCAGAGGCACGAGACACGTTTAAACAGGTACAACTCAAAATGAATGTTGGCTTTGAAACACAGGTGAAAGCAGGAAGTTGACTTTGAAGTTAGATGAGGACTTCGATATAACTCCATGTCTGTGCGTTGACTATGGAGCTGGAGCTAAGAGGTGCTTAGCTTAGCTTAGTTTAGCATAAAGACTGAAAGCCGGTGGGAACAGCTAGCCTGACTGTCCAAAGTTCAGAAACACATCTACCAGCACTGTGAAGCTCAGGTGTGCGTCCCCATGTCATTCCCAGCAGGGTATTGACTCTAAAGCTAGCTTGACTTCCGGTCGCTGTATCTATCGTTTCTGTCACTTTCGCGGGTGTGACCGTGTCCCGTTGATGAACGAGCTAGTCCAAAGGTCCTCTGTTCACTCGCTAGTCAAACATGCGGCAGTTTAATTCGGGAGTTTGCGCATGCGCATTGAGGATAACCTACCGTTCTGAGATCTGTTACGATATTTTAGCGTCATACGCATGCGCAGACGCGGCATTAAGCGTTAAGAGGCAGCAGCAGGAAGTAAACAGCTAATGACGCTGAGTTATCCTCTCTGTGTGAGATCTGCTGTAAGTTAGAGACAGAATATTGCTACAGGAGTAGAGCAGCTGCTTTCAGGAATAGATCAGTACGTAGAGAGAGAGAGAGATGAGCTAGTTAGTTAGCAGTGTAGTTGTGAACTTCCGGCTGTTTGTCAGTTAATAAATGTTAAGACTCCTCGAGACTGAAGTTCCCGCGTCTCCTCTGAGCTTCAGCTACACTCCAGACTGTGAGCCAGGAAGATGAACAACACTGAGGCAGGTAAATACAGATTCTACACTGTCACTGTGTCGTTGTCAGTTAATGGTAAATATGATGAAGATTATCATAGAAGTGATTTGGGATATTCTTCCTCTGTACTGCTCATCTGATGTTTACTGTCAGTTCAGAAGAAGAATCCTTCTCCTTCCTCAGACAGGAAGGAGAAGGAGGTGAAGGAGAAGGAGAAGGAGGTGAAGGAGAAGGATGAAAAGCTGAAGGTGGAGGAGAAGGAGGAGGTGAAGAAGGTGAAGAAGAAGAAGGTTGAGGAGAAGGAGGAGGAGAAGGTGAAGGAGGAGGAAGAGAAGGTGAAGGAGGAAGAGAAGGAGGAGGAAGAGAAGGAGGAGGAGGAAAAGGTGAAGGAGAAGGTGGAGGAGAAGGTGAAGGAGGAAGAGAAGGAGGAGGAGGAGAAGGAGGAGGAGGAAAAGGTGAAGGAGAAGGGGGAGGAGAAGGTGAAGGAGGAAGAGAAGGTGAAGGAGGAGGAGAAGGAGAAGGGGAAGGTGAAGGAGGAGGAGAAGGGGAAGGTGAAGGAGAAGGAGAAGGTGAAGGTGAAGGAGGAAGAGAAGGAGGAGGAAGAGAAGGAGGAGGAGGACAAGGTGAAGGAGAAGGTGGAGGAGAAGGTGAAGGAGGAGGAGAAGGTGAAGGAGAAGGTGAAGGAGGAGGAGGAGGTGAAGGTGAAGGTGACGGAGGAGGTGAAGGTGAAGGAGAAGGTGAAGGAGAAGGGGAAGGAGGAGGGGAAGGTGAAGGAGAAGGTGAAGGAGAAGGTGAAGGAGGAGAAGGAGAAGGATGAAAAGCTGAAGGTGGAGGAGAAGGAGGAGGTGAAGGTGAAGGAGGAAGAGAAGGAGGAGGAGAAGGTGAAGGAGGAGGTGAAGGAGGAGGAGAAGGTGAAGGAGGAGGAGAAGGTGAAGGAGGAAGAGAAGGAGGAGGAAGAGAAGGAGGAGGAGAAGGTGAAGGAGAAGGTGAAGGAGGAGGAGAAGGTGAAGGAGAAGGTGAAGGAGGAGGAGGAGGAGGAGAAGGTGAAGGAGGAGGAGGAGAAGGAGGAGGAGGAGGAGGTGAAGGAGAAGGTGAAGGTGAAGGAGGAGGTGAAGGAGAAGGTGAAGGAGGAGGAGGAGGTGAAGGTGAAGGTGAAGGTGAAGGAGGAGGAGAAGGAGGAGGAGGAGGTGAAGGAGGAGGAGAAGGTGAAGGAGAAGGTGAAGGAGAAGGTGAAGGTGAAGGTGAAGGAGGAGAAGGAGGAGGAGGAGTCCAGACAGAGCAGAAGATGGAGGAGAGAGTCAGAGAGATTTTGGGGGGTTGTTTTACTATAAAGCCTAAAATAGTGTGTGTGGAAAACACAGTTCTGTAGAGCTCTGTGTTGTGTTGGCCTGGGGCTGTTTTCCTGGTTTGGTCTAAGCCCTTTAGTTCCTGTGAAACATCACAGTTATATTCTAGTATTATAGAGTGTGTCAGCAGACTGGAGAAGGCCCTGACGAGGAGCTCTGACTCCATCACCTGTGGGATCAACACCAGCCTGTAATATTAATGCCAACATACTTCTGGCCGTGTAGTGTATGTTTCTCCACTCATTTTTTCAGGTGTTTTCTTTGATTTGTACCCAACGCAAATTTATTTACAAAGCAAAAACAGATCAAACATACGTACTCGTGTTAGCATGCAAGACGTCTGTAAAGACTCCATGTAGAAAATGTCACTGTCTCTATCTGCAGTGATCAGATCTGATCTCAGTGCAGCTTTAAAACAGACTCTGGCCTCTAGAGAAACATCATCTTACACATCAGTGAACAGCCTGTGATTTAATGATCAATGACAGATAAAACTAAACGTGATTTTGATCATTTCACACGGTTCATTTCTACAAGATGTGCAAAGTAACTCATTACTACTACTTGTGTTCCAGAGCATTTCCATGTAGTTTTAATTAACCTTTTGGGTTAATTACCTCCCAGTTTTCACCTGTGTTTGTTGGTTTGTTTGTCAACAGGATATGTAATCCTGTTGACAAACAAAAGTACTGAACCGAGTTGCACCTGAGCTGGAGGGAGGGGGAGGAGCTGGTTGAAGAGGTGGATCCAGGATTTTTTGACATGTTTCTCAGGAAATAATGTTTGAATCTTCATGAAAAAATCCGACATCTTTATGGAGTTGATCATTATCTGGATCTGCACCAAGATCCAGATAATGATCCAGATGATGATCTACCTCAGAAGGTCATCGTCATGTTCCTTATTCAGCCTCATTCATTCACTCATTTTCTCTCTGTGTAAAAACAGCTGATTTAAAGCAGCTGAGAAACTTCCCTCTGCATTCAAGTACAAAAACCATGTATAAAAATAGCAACAGTTCCATGACATGTAGAGAAAAGAGACACAAGTGAAACAAACACTAATAAAAACACAAGTTAAATCAGTTCATCCTGTGGGATCAGAGGCTTTCTCCTCTTCATCGCTGCTGCTGGAGGAAGACGGCGGCACGTCCTCGCCCATCCTCTTTAACTTGGCTTTGTAGTACGCCTTCTTCATCCTGAAGGCCTTCTCCTTCTGCCGGGCCGCTCTCCTCTTCTCCCTCACCAGCTCCTGCTCCCAGGCCAGAACCTTCATCCTGTTCTCCCACTCCAGGATCTTCATCTGCTGCTGCTGCTCCAGAGCCTGAGTCCTCTGCTGCTGCTCCAGACTCGACAGCTCCACGGAGTCGTGCTGGACCGAGCGGCGGCCGGCGTCTTCCGCCTCGCTGCCTGATGAGTGGAGACGATGGCTGATGAGCCTGGAGGTTCCTGCGGGGTCAAAGTTCAAACAGGTCAGTGAAGGGAACTTTGCTTTTTTCCTTTAATTTGAATAAACAACGTGTAGAGATCAGCTGTTTACATGAAAGGTTCTTAATTAACAACTGATCTTGATTGACATCAATATTTAACGACACAATGTTCACTGTGTTTCTAGGCAACGGACACTGGACAGGTGGCAGAGCTTTATCTGTGGGTACCTGGAGCTGTGAAGTAGGCAGAGGGAAAAGCCACATCCTGTAGCTCGGCATTGTGGGAGGTGGAGTTTGAAGTGGGGCTGTGGTGCAGCTCTGACCAGTCGCTGCCTGTTATTCTGTCCAAGGCGTCACGCTGGAGGCAGACGGCCACTTGCTCCTTGGTGTCTTCACTCTGAGGAGGAACAGAGTGAGTTCAGGGGTCGTTTCATGCTGGTGCAACATTTCTTACATTAATGTTGAGTTATGAATCTTAATCCATCACCAGGAGCTGCTGCAGGTTTATCATCATGCTGTTCTTTGGTTTAAATATATAAATATCAAATGAATATAAACCATAATGAGTACTTTGATATTTACCTGAGTGATGGTGCCGTTCATCTGCCCAGCAGCATTTATCATCATCAGATTTCCTGCTGAGGGGACAGACACAGGGAGGGGCTGCAGGTTAATGCAGTTTAATAAAATGAGCAGAGAGCGCCTCCCTCTGGTGGGGCCAGGTACAACATCACCTTCACAGATGCTGCACATTGTTCAGCGTGTTCTTGTGGATAACACCAAATGCAACTGTTCAGAGTTTGTAAGTAATGAGATATCCGTCTGCATGTGAAGGAGACATGGATTTATTCAGGGCTGTAAATCTTTACTCAAACAATGAGAAAATCCACGTCAGTCTCAGATTTACCGTCAGTGAAGAAGTTTCAGGTTGAGTTTTGTAAATAAAATTTAGAAATCCTTCTCTTTACATTCACATTTTACACTTTGAAACTACTTTCAAGGATGATTTCATCCTTTTCCAGGAGAGTTTCTTTCCAAGTCGAACTGTTTGAATTGAACATGCTTCAGTGCAGCAGAACAGACAGTGTTTAGTTCTGATGGCAGCAGGTCTGCAGCCTGATGAAGCACAATTACTAGAAATCCCTCAAAAGGTTTTAGTAAATGACAAAAAACCAAATGGCTTCATTATTACTATTAAACTGTTTCACTGGAAACTGCAGGAAACTTTCATATTTTATCTAAATATGATTTTGTGACTGTGTATTAGTATTATTATTATTATCTTAGATATTTTTTCTTCTCTACTCTCTGTGTTCTTTGTGTATTTGATGTTGAATTGCTTCATGTGGATGTTTTCAATGACTGGTTGAAATGAAGGGGCTTCCATCCTCTCCTGTACTATCTCTATATGTTTTATTATATATCTTTTTACTGTGTAATATCTCA
Organism: Seriola dumerili; assembly: GCF_002260705.1. NCBI lineage: Eukaryota > Metazoa > Chordata > Actinopteri > Carangiformes > Carangidae > Seriola > Seriola dumerili. The sequence continues at coordinate 339,385 of NW_019174538.1, read as the reverse complement.
CTGAAACTGCTGTGCAAATAAATTAAACTAAAAACTAAATTAAACTTTTCCATCACAGTTCTGACTTGACTTTTTAAAGGTCTAACAACATGTAGAGCTCAGAGTAAGTGATACAGGATTATTATTATTACTGTGGATCACTACTGTAAACTGACTATACTACACTGCAAGGTGCGTTTATTGTTGTCATGCAGAAATCTAATATATGCACATTAAGAACACTCAGAAAAGGTGTGGCTGAGGACCTGGGACAGATGTTTCAAACAGCTGTTGGAGGTAAATTAACTGCAGCATCACAGCCCACAGAGGAGCCAGCTGTGCAGTATCTCATACACTCATACTCAGTGTGTGTGTGTCTGTCCGTGCTTTTTTCACTGTTACCTTCCACTAGCTTGCGGACCGCCGCTTTGTGGCCAGCTCCCCCTGCGTGGCTGGTGAGAGCAGCCTCGCCCATGGTCTGGAGTTTGATAGATTTACAACAGGCCCGACACCTGGCGAAGTGAATGTCCTGCACATCCTTCAGCAGCCAGTCCTTGTAAATGTCCTTGGAGAGCCAGGAGTCCTGGAATTTACATTTTCCAGGCATAGTTAGCTACGAAGTTAGCAGCTCCGCTACTAACGGACAGCCTCTTACCTTCTCCTGCCTCCTGATGCGTTCACGGTCCACCCGGAAGATCCAGATACATCTTGTTCCACTGGCATTTTGATGGAAATGACTATATTTTCACATAAAGTTAGGAAATCTAAAGGTCCATCTACTAGAACTACTTCGTTTGACGTCTGTTATTTTTAGATAATACTAAAAAGAACTGAAAACGGTGACAAAGTGTAGGAAAATCACAATTGTGTATAGTAAATAAGTAAAGGAATATTGCTATATATAATACTATAGTAAAGAAATTAAAACATATTTTTGTATTAAGAAAAATGGCAACGACAGTTAAAGAAATGAACCAGTAAACAAAGTGGTTAGACTATGAGACACGTTAAAATCAAATTTATTATTTACAGAAAAATTTGAAGGCAGCACAACTCAACGTTGGTCGGTAACGTCTGTCGTTCCCTCCAATAGAAACACGGCCAGCCTTTTCTCTAACCAATCAGCAGCGAGAAATCCGGCGGTGCCGCCTGATTGGTTTAAACTACGGAAGACAAAGCGGAAACACATGTGTTCCAGGTTTCTGGTCGTGGATGTGAAATAAAGATGATTTCATGAAGATTAGAAACACGTTTCTTCAGCGTTTGAGTTGTTGTGTGAGTAAATACTGTAGCGACATTAACGCTGTTACTGTTCTTCACTCTTTACGTTTGTTTTATAAATAACTGGAGAACAGAAGGCTGCTACTCGGTTGTTTTGCTAACGGAGGCTAACGGAGGCTAACGGTGACCGGACTCAACACGTGTGGAACAGGTGTTTGTTGTGACTGATTATTTTTCATGCAGCTGTGATCATGTGCTGAGGTTTTGGCTCATCGTTCAGACATGCAGACAGCAGCTCTGGTGGCTCCTGTCACGGCTCTGGAGTTCCTGCAGGAGGAGTTTCTCCTGACAGGTAGGTGGCGCTGTTTCAAACCTACACAGTCACTGTCCTGCTGATCAGCTCTGTTGTGACTAATGCAGATATTTATTTTACACACAATTGAAGAAACCAGTCACTGCTACATCTGTTTGTTTCAATGTAGACACATTGATACACACTGAACTAGATTATTTGATGGCTCTGTCCTGGCAGGTGAGGGTCCAGTCTTGACCGTGTACAGGCTTCAGCCTCACCCTGAAGCCGGCGCCTCACTGAGCGTGCTCCAACACCACAGAGTCCATGGAATAAGACCCAGAGGTCAGAGCTGCGCCACAGGCGCCGGCAGGAAGAACAAACATGGTTGGTACAAACACATGTTGTTTTCACTTGTCAGCGAGGTTATTTTTCTCTTTTCTCTTTATTATTATTTATTTGTAATCGACAGAAGTGAGTGAAATCAGACTTAGATAGACAGACGAGCCTTAGGAGAAGGAAATGTTTATCACAGTTTAGTGATCTGCTGGATTGATTAGTAATAACCATGAAACAAATGGAAGAACTCCTTTGAATTTAAATACTTCAGGTATGTATAAACCTCAGGTGACAGGAATATTATCTGTAGTGTTGGTAAAGAGTTTATTTTTGTCTTTATTCACTAAATCCCTTCTCGTCCGTCAGCTCAGTCCCCAGGACGGAGCTCCACCACAGAGCCCAGCTCCTATGACCTGGCAGTGTTTGGAGGAAAGGCAGTGAGGCTGGTGAGGCTCCATGTGGATCTCCAGGATGAGGACCACCTGCACTTGGAGGTCCAGGGTCCCCTCATGGAGTTAGGGGACTGGGTCCTGGATGTCCGCTGGCTCTCTGGAGGCAAACAGCCACTTCTGTGTGTGGCAGTGGCCCACAACAGTGCTCTTCTCCTGGACATCAGTACAGGAGCTGCCCTGGTTCAGCGCTCCTGTCAGGAGGGGTGTCTGCTCTACTCTGCCCTCCTTCTAGTCCATGAATCTTGGGCGGATGCTGTTGTAGTAGGAGGGACTGTTTTCAACCAGCTGGTTCTCTGGAAGCCTGGAGGAGGAGCAGGAGCAGGAGGAGGAGGAGGAGCAGGAGCAGGAGCAGGAGCAGGAGGAGGAGGAGGAGGGGGGAGTGACTCTGACTGTCAAGCTCCAGTGGAGAGGCGTCTGCTGGGACACAGTGGGGTCATCTTCAGCATCTCTTACCTCCAGGAGAAAGGATGGCTGGCTTCAGCCTCTGATGACCGCAGTGTGAGGGTGTGGGGGGTCGGTGCTTTAGGGGGCCCTGGGGGGAGGTGTGGGGACCGGAACCCGGCTTGTTTAAGGGTCCTGTATGGACACCAGGCCAGGGTGTTCTCCGTGCGTCTCTCCCCGGGGAAAGTGTTCAGTGCCGGGGAAGATGGGGCTTGTTTAGTCTGGGACTGGGCCGGAGGAGGGAAGGTGGTTCGGACGTTGAAGGGACACAGAGCAGGGGGGGTGCGAGCACTGGCAGTCAGTGAGGCAACAGGAGATGAGGAGAGATGGGTGGCCACAGGGGGGGCAGATGGGGGGGTGAGGTTGTGGAGAGTGAAGGAGAGTGAGGGAAGGAAGGAGGAGACGGAGGAAGCAGTGACAGAGAAGATAACTGACCTGAACTTCCCTGGGCTCAGTGCTCCTAAAGTGATGTGTGGAGCAGCAGCAGAGGATGGAGACAGCAGCTGGAGCCAGAGGAGGTTTGTGGTCTGTACTGACCAGGGGGAAGTCTATCAGTACAGCACAGGGCAGTGGGAGATGGTGTGGCGAGGGACGTCTGAGTTTCAGTCCTACTGTGTGATGGAAACAGTTTCCATCAGAGCCACAGACTCAGCAGTCAGAGTGAGTTTGTGTGCTGTGGGAAACCTCAGCGGCTCCGTTCAGGTGTTTCCCGTCTCTCGGCCTCAGTGTGGGATTCTCCTCTCGGCTGGATCAGGGAAGATCCACAGTCTGATCTGGCAGGAGGGAGGAGGAGGTGTGTGTTTGTTGGCGTCAGGTGCTGAAGGACTCGTGTATCGCTGGTGTGTGGAGGTCACATCACATGACTCCTTAACTCTCAGTGTAAATCCTCTTCCTCCTTTCCTCCTTCCCCCTTCTGCCAAACGCTGGCTGCTGGCCGCGGTGCGCCTCCACTCCAGGCCGCAGGAGGCGCTGTGGGTCTGTGGGGACAGGAGGGGGTCTCTGCTTTTGTTTAAGGAAGTTGGACAGAAGAAGAAGGGAGACGACAGTTTGTTGACGGGCAGGGAACGAAGTGAAGAGGAGGAAGATGGAAGTGATGGAGATGGAAGAAGAAAGATGGCGGAGCAGCGAGAGAGTAAAGACGTGCTGCGGCCACTGAGCTGCCTGTTCGGGGTTCATGGGAAACAGGGAGTGACGTCGCTGAGTGAACACAGAGGACTGCTGTACAGCAGCGGCAGGGACGGCTGTGTGAGAGTCTTCAGAGTGGAACCTGAAGAACCTGAAGAACCTGGAGAGACAGAAGAGAAGAGAGAGCGGCTGCAGCTGCAGGTTCTGAGAGTCCAGCGGGCCTGCAGAGGGATGGAGTGGCTGGAGCGAGTTCTGATTCTTGAAGAGGAGGAAGAGGAGGAAGAGGAGGGCAGAGAGGAAGGTGACAACCAGGCCAGAGAAGCCAGGATCGTCATCGCTGGTTTCCACTCTGTCCACTTCGTGGTCTGGGACCCGGTGAGGCAGGAGAGGCTGCTGGCGGTGCCTTGTGGGGGGGGGCATCGCTCCTGGATCCTCTGGCCGTCCAGCAGAGGGGTGTGGCCTGGATACGGAGCTCTGGTCTTCATCAAGCACAGGGCTGTCCTGGCTTCACAGCCCCCAGGAGAGGAGCCGAGCCGGGCGGGGAGGGCAGGAAGGACCGGAGGGTGGGGCCTGAGAGAGGGCATCCATGGGAGGGGGGTAGGGTGTGTGTGCAGGCTGGGGAGGATAGAGGGAGCTGGGAGTGAGAGGAGGGAGGAGCGGAGAGGGGGAGGGCAGTGGGAGGTGGTGGTTACTGGGGGGGAGGACACCAGTTTAACCATCGTGGCCGTTCATCCCGCCTCTGGCTGCGTCAGGGTCCTCTCAGTTATCAACGACCACATCTCCAGCGTCCGGACCGTCGCCTCGGTAACAGAGGGACACAGCGTTAACCAATCGCAGTCTCTCTCCGCCCTGCTCGTCTCAGCCGGCGGCCGGGCTCAGCTGCAGTGTTACCGGCTTCTGATTGGCTGGGACCGGCAGAGACTGGCCCCCTCCTGTCAGGTGATCCAGGTGGCCGCTCACCGATTGGACGAACAGTGGGAGAGGAAGCGGAACCGACACAAGACGGTGAAGATGGATCCAGAGACGAGGCGAGTGGCTGTTCTCTCCTCACACCTTTATCATCTGAGTTTACAGTTCTGTATGTCCAGAGAAGAGGTTTCCTCTGCTTCACCCTTCATCCACCCTCATTAGAAACCTACACACTGTGTGATGCAACTCCTCAGCATCATCCATCTCTTGTTATTATTATTGTATATAGTTATTGTATTTATTCTTGAGTCACAACGATGTTTTTAACCAGCCTGTGGAGCCAAAGGTGAATTTTTACATTGGTGGACAATAAAGATTATTATTATATATTTTTATTGGTTTATTATTGGTATTATTATTATTGTTATAATAATAATTATTATTATTGTTATCATTAATGTTATTATTATTATTATTATTATTATTATTATTGTTATTATTATTATTAGTGTGATTATTATTATTATTATCATTAATATTATTATTATTATTATCATTATTATTGTTATTATTATTATTATTGTTATTATTATTATTATTATTAGCCTACAGGCTGCAGATAAGAGGTTTCTACAGTTAAAGGAATGAGCCCTGGCCTGTTTCCTGTGTGTGTTCAGGTACATGTCTGTGGTGGTGTTGGGTCAGAGGACAGACTCTGTTCTTCTGGCTCTGGGCTGCAGTGACGGAGCTGTCAGGTTGGTGCACTCACCTGTTCTCCACAGCAGGAGAAGAGATGATAAATGTTAGAATATAAAAACACTATGTCTTCCAGCTGTTCTAAACAAGGTTATCGTAGTTTGGGATTTGTCATTTTTATTTTGTTTTGACGTTTTGTTTTTTTAATTTCAGTTTATTTTATTTATGTACTTCATTTTTATTTGGTGAGACAAGACAAAGACAAGGAGGGTAATATAACAGGATATAACATGACAGCTTTTGTTATTGTTGTCATATTCTGACTTATTGAGAGAAAAGAAAAGAAAAATGAAAAGAACATTTTCAGTTTAGTTTTAATAGGTTTTAAAGCAGCTTTGCTCATTTAGTTTAGTTTTATTTTTTTTTAAATAGTTTTTTAAACACACGACACACTTTCACTTAGTTTTTATAAATCCTCATTTTTATTTCTGTCTCAGTTAAAATGTTTTTGTCCTTTCATTAGCTTTAGTTAATGATAATAACTCTTCTTCAGCAGTGACGCTTTGAACTGGAAGACAAAGTTAAACATACATGAGATCTGTGAGACCATTAAGTTGATACAGCTCGTTGATCGTCGTGTTTCCCCTCTCTGTCTCCAGGTTGTTCTCGGTCAGTGAAGTCAGACGACACATTGATTTGTTGTGGGAGACGTTTCACCATCAGCGCTGTGTGCTCAGTGTCGCCACCTGCAGCCTGGAGGACGGAACAGGAAACAGGTGATCCTCTGTTTGTTCAGCCTGAAGCTCTTTGAAAAACCATCTGATTGTTTTTATATATGTTTTAATATGTTAATATTTGTTTTAATATGTTGTTTAATTATTTTAAATCACACTAAAGAAAAGAGTGAAATATAGGAAGACATATTGGAAGCTGTGGCCTCGGCCCGTCTGTATATGTGTGTGTGTATATATACACACACACACACACACACACACACACAGTATGTATAGTTTCTCTGAGCTGCTGTCTGCTGTCTGTCAGGTACCAGCTGCTGTTCAGCGCTGCCACAGATGGGAAAATTGCAGTGTGGGATTTGAGTGACACCTCCTCCTCGACCGATACTTCTCCACCAATCCCCTGCCTCGACATTCCCGCCCACCAGAGCGGCATCAACTCATTGGCTGTTTGGGCAGAGAAACTGGGACAACAAGGCGGTGGTTGCCTGGTAACTGTTGCTAGCGGAGGGGATGATGGGCAGCTGACAGTGTCCACAGTTAAGGTGCATTACCCAGAGGAGGGGGGGGGTGGGGGCAGCAGAGGATTCTCTGAGAAGCTCATTTCTTCACAAAACCAGATCCAACCTCCAGACCGGCTTCAGCTCCGCCTCCAGGGCCACGCCCACATCCCACTGGCCCACGCCGCCCCTCTGACCGCCCTGAGGCTGCTGACCCCCGGCCTCCTGGTCTCTACTTCTTCAGATCAGAGGGTCTGTCTGTGGAGGGTCTGCAGTACCGCTGTCTGCCACAGAGAGACGCTGTGCTCCCACGTAGCAGACGCCGCAGGACTCGCAGTGTGGGAGGGGCAGATGACGGACAGGGAGGAGGGAGACGAGAAGAGGAACACAGGATCTGAGCATGAGAAGGAGATTGTGATTCGGAGTCAGACCGGATCAGAACCAGAGGGTCCAGAGCAGGAGACAGGAAGTCCAACAGAGACTGAGACGGGTTGTAAAGAGAGGACAGGATGGGTGCTGGTCTGTGGTCAGGGTCTCCAGCTGCTGCGAGTCAGAGACACGGAGAGCGAAGAAGAGACGGGGACGAGAAGAGAATCACAGAATCAGAACATCTGACATTATTAATTATCTGTAAAATCACAAGGTGCAGCTGCATGAAGGAGGAAGTGCTTTTAAATAAATGAACTGAGTCATTTTTTATTAAAAGTTGTTTATTCTCCAGCTTTATTGTTAAGACAGGAAGGAACATTATAAAGAGACAGTAAACTCTTTATATTTGTCTCTGAAAATATCAAAATAACAACAATAATAATAATAATAATTGTAATATCTGCGGCTGGAAATAATCCAAAGTAAATAAAAGTCGAAGCTGTGGGAGTGACTCAGGCTTCACACACAGGAAACATTTGGAGCTCATCAAGGAAAAATAAAATCCATGGCTGTTTGAAGAGAACATTAAAAGCATCTCTGGTGTGTTGGAGCCATCTGTGGCCTCCTTCAGGGAGAAGCACCACGCTGCACAAAGATGGCTGAAATGACTGGAGTTATTTTTAATTATGTCACATCTCAGCCAGGAAATAAAACCCTTCGACGTGAAGAGGGACTCTGAAGACCGCCGTCACCAGATCTCTCCAGGAACCAAAGTCCGACCAGAACTGGGGAGATTCGTGGTTTAAATGCAGTTTATGGGTAAAAATCTCCTTCAGCAACTGATTGAACTGTTTTATTGAAGAGCCGGTATGATCACTGCATCACGGTGGATATAAGACGACACATGATATTATAAACACGTTATATACAGATCACAACTGTGGTGGTTGGAGAAGACGAATCATTTTATTTTTATTTTTGGATGTTTGAGATGCTTCATCTACTGAAATAAGATAATAAAATAATCTGCTGGGTTTCTGACCCTTTGTGTTGAAGAGACATAAACCTGTGTGTGTGTGTGTGTGTGTGTGTGTGTGCGCGCGCATGTGTGTGATGGTCAGCAATTCTTATGTTACTGAAGAAGCTAAATGAGCTGTGTGTATGCCTGCCTGCCCACGCTTACAATATTTGTGTGTGTGTGTGTGTGCGCGCGCATGTGTGTGATGGTCAGAAATTCTTATGTTACTGAAGAAGCTAAATGAGATGTGTGTATGCCTGCCTGCACACGCTTACAATATTTGTGTGTGTGTGTATGTATATGTGTGTGTGTGTGAGTGTGTGTGTGTGAGAGAGAGTGTGTGTGCGTGTGTGTGTGTGTGTATGTATATGTGTGTGTGTGTGAGTGTGTGTGTGTGAGAGAGAGTGTGTGTGTGTGTGTGTGTGTGTGTGTGTGTGTGTGTGTGTGTGGAGGTCTAGGTGGGGGTCAGAGCCCATGAAGGGGCCGACTGCAGGTATCCATGAATATTTTAATATTTTAGCCTCGTCTCGTGTTCCCTTTTGTTGAGCGCCGTCTCACCACCTGTCACTCACAGGGGAGGAAGAGGGAGGAAGAGGGAGAGCTAATGTCACCCTGCAAATGAGCGGTGAAGAGGGAAGGAGGAGGAGGGAGGGGGTGAAAGCTCCTGCCACTCACAAACAGAGAGAAGGAGGAAACAATAAACACTCCTCTCATCTTTGTTTCAGGGGAGGGAGGGAGGGAGGAGGAGGAGGAGAACACAGGAGCCACAGTATCTGTGAAACCACCACTATCACTTACAGGGGGGAGGGAGAGTGAAAGCACCTGACGAGGTAAAGCTGAGGTTGGCGAGGACGAGGGAGAAAAGGGGGGAGACAGAAATGATGTTAGATGGGTCACAGGAGAGAAAGAGGGAGGTGAAGAAATGACAGAAGAGACGAGGCAGAAAAACTAAAGGACTGAGTGAAGGAGTCAGACAGAACACAAACCAGGTTTCTGTTCTAAATGCAGTCAGTCAGTCAGTTAGTTAGTCAGTCAGTTAGTTAGTTAGTTAGTTAGTTAGTCAGTCAGTTAGTTAGACAGTCAGTCAGTTAGTCAGTTAGTTAGTTAGTTAGTCAGTTAGTTAGACAGTCAGTCAGTTAGTTAGACAGTCAGTCAGTCAGTCAGTCAGTCAGTTAGTTAGACAGTCAGTCAGTCAGTCAGTTAGTTAGTTAGTTAGTCAGTTAGTTTAGTTTGTCAGTTAGTTAGACAGTCAGTCAGTCAGTTACTTAGTCAGTTAGTCAGTCAGTCAGTCAGTTAGTTAGACAGTCAGTCAGTTAGTTAGTTAGTCAGTCAGTCAGTTACTTAGTCAGTTAGTCAGTCAGTCAGTCAGTTAGTTAGACAGTCAGTCAGTTAGTTAGTTAGTCAGTTAGTTAGTCAGTTAGTCAGTCAGTCAGTCAGTCAGTTTAGTTTGTCAGTCAGTCAGTCAGTTAGTTACTTAGTCAGTTAGTCAGTCAGTTAGTCAGTTAGTTAGTTAGTTAGTCAGTCAGTTAGTTAGTTAGTCAGTCAGTCAGCCAGTTAGTTAGTTAGTTAGTTAATCAGTCAGTTAGTTAGTTAGTCAGTCAGTCAGTCAGTCAGTCAGTCAGTTAGTCAGTCAGTTAGTCAGTTAGTTAATCAGTCAGTCAGTCAGTTAGTCAGTTAGTTAGTTAGTTAGTTAGTTAGTTAGTTAGTTAGTTAGTCAGTCAGTTAGTTAGTTAGTTAGTTAGTTAGTCAGTCAGTCAGCCAGTTAGTTAGTTAGTTAATCAGTCAGTCAGTTAGTTAGTCAGTCAGTCAGTTAGTCAGTCAGTTAGTCAGTCAGTTAGTCAGTCAGTTAGTTAGTCAGTCAGTTAGTCAGTTATTCAGTCAGTTAGTTAGTCATTCAGTTAGTTAGTCAGTTAGTTAGTCAGTCAGTTAGTTAGTTAGTCAGTCAGTTAGTCAGTCAGTCAGTTAGTCAGTCAGTTAGTTAGTCAGTTAGTTTGTCAGTTAGTTAGTCAGTCAGTCAGTTAAGTTAGTCAGTCAGTTAGTCAGTCAGTCAGTTAGTCAGTCAGTTAGTTAGTCAGTTAGTTTGTCAGTTAGTTAGTCAGTCAGTTAGTTAGTCAGTCAGTCAGTCAGTTAGTTGTTAGTTAGTGATCAGAATCAGTTTTCAAACAGGAAGTGAGTTATGGAGGCCAGCTCAAGAAATCTTCAGCATAGAGAAACTTTCCTGCATCTTCTCAACAACCCTGTGTTGTGTGTGTGTGTGTGTGTGTGTGTGTGTGTGTGTGTGTGTGTGTGTGTGTGTGTGTGTGTGTGTGTGTGTGTAGGATGTTTTTTTTGACCCAGGAGAACGAAGAATGAGAGGACGGCAGGGGCTTCACACTCATCTGACAGGTATCTACACTTTCACTCATCTCTCCATCCCGACTCTTCACTGTGTTGGTTTCCTGTCGGTTTTTTTAATTTCAGTTTATTTTATTTATGTACTTCATTTTTATTTGGTGAGACAAGACAAAGACAAGGAGGGTAATATAACAGGATATAACATGACAGCTTTTGTTATTGTTGTAATATTCTGACTTATTGAGAGAAAAGAAAAATGAAAAGAACATTTTCAGTTTAGTTTTAAAAGGTTTTAAAGCAGCTTTGCTCATTTAGTTTAGTTTTTTTTTTTTTTTAAAGTGACCAAAAGCTGTAAACAAACATGTTCACTGAGGACAGATGAACACAACAGACAAGTTGAAGACGTGTTGGTCATTGTGTATGAAATAAACAAAAGTTCGAATTTTCTCTATGATTTAGTTTATTTTAGTTTTTTAAACACACGACACACTTTCACTTAGTTTTTATAAATCCTCATTTTTATTTCTGTCTCAGTTAAAATGTTTTTGTCCTTTCATTAGCTTTAGTTAATGATAATAACTCTTCTTCAGCAGTGACGCTTTGAACTGGAAGACAAAGTTAAACATACATGAGATCTGTGAGACCATTAAGTTGATACAGCTCGTTGATCGTCGTGTTTCCCCTCTCTGTCTCCAGGTTGTGAGACGCTCAGGAGCATCATGAGCTAATAAATGCTAATATGTTCTGGTGCTTTGTAATCACATACACTGTGGCCAGTCTGAATCTGACACAAGGGTTTTAATAACTGCACTCTGGGTGTAACAGCCTGTGTGAATCTATAGTCCCAACCTCTTTGGTCCCAACCTTAATGGTTCCCTCTGAAACAAAGGTTATGTTTTCTGTTCTGCTTCTGTGTGAGCAGGAATTCTCAACAATATGTGGTGGACAGTTGGTTCATGGGATGTGGTTCTGGTTTTAGCAGGATTGTGTTAGCATGGTGACATTTGCTAACTAGAAACCAAAATTGTGGTCAAAGCCAGGGACAAGAACATGTAAGAAAAAATATCAACCAGGATTCAAACCGGTGATCTGCTGCACAGCTCAGCTCGCACAGACCCAAGGGGACCTGCACAAACCTCTCGAACTACTGCCATTTACTAAAAAAAACATTCATCATTTCAGCAAGATTATTACACCATGAGCGCCACAAGGTCCTCCTGCACACTCCTGTGTGTTTTGGTGTTTCTAGATCCAGAAATGTGGAAACAGGAGCGAGTTAAAGAAAAGGCTTTTTTTCTTCTGAACGTAGAAGTCGGCGGAGGATGCAGTTTACATGTTTTGCCACATGGTGGTGCCAAGGCACCGATTTATGACTATTACTGTGAAGCATAGCATCATGTGTTCACAAGCAGCAGCAACAAGCTGCTTCCAGGCTGGGATGTCTAATCACACTTGACATTTTTAGCTGTTTTTCGGGGCGTTTTACTGTGTGACTCTGTACATGATGAAAACACTTGAAAAAGTATCTGAGCCAAACTGATTTCTGCTCTCAGGTTTCCACACTGGTGATGTCACGAGAACGGCTGCCTCTCATTGGTTCGTCTGGGAGTAAAACAGCAGGTGATCCAAACATAACCCTCTGACCTCTCCAGGGAGTAGTGATTAAACCGTTGCTTATCAGTAGACGGGCGTCACTTTATAATGATCCCATTTTAAAACCTGATGTTTCCTCAGAGTAAAGTTTCATCGTTAAGATCAGACTGAAAAAAATCTATTTATACTACAATTAAGAATCAGTCAAATCCAACGTTTTCAAATCAACATCCAATTCTTTAACAAGTGAAAACAGTTGAACTGATTGAACCTTATTAACTTTTATTCTTCTGTTATTTGCTGCTGGCTTTTAATATCTACATGTGCTGAGAGCTTATGCAGCAGTTTTTCTGTCAAGCAAATAACTTGCCGTGAATTTCATGAACCGTTCCAGGCCTGTGTTTCATTCCTCTGGTGGTGGAGAGCTGTGTGTATATGACAGCAATAAACATTATTAATTCCTCGTATTTTCCAATGCTGATGCAGCTGTAAAATATGAGTTTGCAACAGAGAAGAAAATCCAATCCTCATCAACTGCAATATATTGGTCCAATACACTCCAGTGTATATCTGTATAAAACTACAGTATTAATCAAATCGACTGAGTTTTAAGTAATTATCAATTTCACACTGAAAATACTGCACACCTGCTGAAACTGCTGAGGATGACATCAGTCCCACAAAGCAATAAAACAAACTGGACAGCGGTGTTTCAACTTCTCTTCAAAAACAACAGGTAGTAAATAAAATCAAATAATCTGAAGCTTTCACACGTGAAATTGACAGTTTTGGATTAACGTTGAAAAACTAGCTGCGTTGTGTGATGTCAGTCGGTGCCTCTGGTATCATTTCCTGTTAGTATGAAATGAAAAAGTAGATTTACAGAATAGAAGTACATCGTGTATAATTAATATTATTAGCATCATATATAATGGAACTGAGATACAGCATTGATGCCATACTCCTACAATATAGTGTCGTCCACTTAGAGGAATTCAAGAAGTTTTCTGATCTGCCGCTTGAAGTCAGTTCATGCTGCTGTAAAATGATTTTGATGTTGAAGATTGATTCATTTCAATAAGCAGCTCTATTCTTTCCTCCTCTCTCCCCTCTTCTCCTCCAGCCAAGCCACCACACTCCTCCTCGGCTCTCCAGCGTTCCCACCAGGCCAGTCACCAGAAACGCAGCCAGCAGCCGTCGTCCTCCTCCTCTCATCCTCATCCTCATCCAGGGCCTTCTTCTCTCCTCCTCTTGGACACCACCATGGCGCCTTGGGCGGGCTTGGCTCTCTCTGAATCCTCCTTCACCTCCATCCCGCCGCCACCTCCTCCACGACCCCCTCCGCCTCCACCGCCTCCACCGCCTCCTGCTCCTCAGCCCACGCCGTCCACCCCTTATCGTGGGAGAGAGAACAAAGATGAAGAAGCTTCAAGTTCAAGTTTTAACTCTGAGGCTCCATCTCCACCTCTGGTCCTCCAGGACAGTGCAGGTACGACACATTTCTTACTGAAAATGTTCAAAACGCTGAATTTAAAATAAATGAGTGAGTGAAAACAGACACTGTAGTGCAGCAATACTGGAAATAGGGACGTTTTTCAGGATTTCTTTAATGTAACACCATTAGTTTTGAAGGAGGTGTGTTCAGGTGTGTTCAGGTGCATGAAGATGATTCACACCAGGTGTGGGTGAGGTTATTCGACCTTCAGTGACACAAAAAATGTTAGGGCACAAAGATTTGATTTAATTTGACTTTCTGATGAAAAACAAACAAGAAAATAATAGAAATGACATGAAAATCATAAATTATTCACTTTTTGATATAAATAAAAAACCTGTTTTAAGAAGCAGTCCGTTATCATGTATCAATTAAGATGCATCATGTGATCATGTATCAATCCACCAGAATCTATAAATGTGTAAATATATTTATTTTCATAGAAACTCGTCCCTTTCAGCAGGTGAATGTAAGAACAGTCTAAATATTGTGTCTATAGTTTATGTAAATGTCATGGTTGACAAGGACCGGAGCTTTTCAGACTGGCTCAGCTTCTACTGTTCTGAGATCAGTTATGATATTAGTTAGCAGTTAGCAGTATAATATATGCACACAACCAATCCAAGTTGCCAGGACTGCTACAGTGACATGTTGTCAGTAGCTTGAACACGCAGGTCAAGGTGGCCGCACGACCTACAGTTCAGAGGGAGGGGCCAAACCCACTGTGTAATAGATCCATACCAATCAAAACACAGTTTTCAGTTTTACTCAAGATGATATACACACTGTACAATAATAACATTTTTAACATTCGAGTTTTGCTATTGCTACATAGCTAATACTAGCATTAACCGCTCTTCACTTACCAGTCCGCCCAAGAGCTTCAGCCACTGATGTTTTTACAATTCAAGAGGTTATAAACGTCCTCTGAGCAGCTGCTTCTACACGTCACAGTGACTCATCAGACAGTAACAAATCATTCCCGGGGCTAGCTGTTAGCATGCTAACTTCAGTGGAAGAAAAGAAGTAATAGAAGGAGTCAAAACAAGACATAGTTGTTTGTTTCCACCTCTGGAGACAGATGTTGGTGAGTAAAGGGACGAAATTTGATGCTGAACTCTTGATGTTTCTTCTAGACTGATAATGCCAACGTTAGCTGTGTAGCGTTAGCAAAACTTGCAAATAGCTTCCTAAGGTAACAGTTTCCTAATTAACAATCATAACTTAACTGTTAGCTATAGCTATCTAAGTTTAGCTAGGTAACATTAAATAACATTAAAATATTTAGTCTTTATTTATCTATTACACAGGCCGACTGATGCTTGGATGTTACATGACAAACAACATTACATTAATGCAGCTGAAGGTAAAGCACCACACGCTCACACAGGTGTTTTCAGTTATTCTGACTCAGTAGACCTTTGCTCAGGTTGAAACTGGATGAAGCTTTGATGAGAACAGACCTTGTTAAACAGCAGAGACTGTGACGTACAGGTGGAACTAGAATCACTTCCTCCTGGTTGTTTCCTCCACCAACCAACCAAGTCACAGGTCACATGGTCACAGTCTCTCCCTCCTGAGTTACAGTGTTGAGTAATGGCCAGAAGTGTTTTTGCATAACATTATGATGTCACAGTGGACTTGACCTTTGACCTTTAGCATATTAAATGTCATCACTTCATTTTATACTTATGGACATTTGTGTTAAATTGTGTCATAATTAGTGAATGAATTTGTGAGTTTTGGCCAAAAGGTCACAGTGACCTTTGACCTTTAACCACCAAATTCTAATCCGTTAATCAGTTGATCTTTGAGTCCAAGTGAATGTTTGAGCCAAATCTAAACAAATCTCCTCAGATGGTCCTGAGATACTCACACAATGGGTCCGTAACACCTTACTAAGATAGATTATTACGTTACCTCGTCTCTTGCTGCTGCCACAAAATCTCTGTGGTGAAAGAGGTTCTGTTCTGTGAATTGACCAAAATTCATTCACTAATAAAGATGATGGAGACTGTAGGTTTAAGATGAGGGAAGGGAGTTGATGATAAAGCAGAATCTGTGAGAAGTGGTCTGATCAGACGAGTGGAAACACCTGTGTGGGCCAGGTGTGTCCGACCTGTGAAGAACACCTGAAGTAGTTTTAACTTTCACGCAACTACAAAATGTCACTTGACACCCTTTTCCTCTTCATAGTTTTAAGATGCCTGTGGTCTGTGTGGCATCTGTGACCGCGTCTGTTAGAACCTTCTGTTGATCACGCAGAAACACATTCAGTCAAAGAATAGTAGCTGTAGTTTTTACTGTCAAAATGGTAACGACAGTCCTAACCACATCCAGCCCTCTGTGTCTCTGCAGGTGTGGGAGGTAGAGGGTTGCGGGCGAGGCGGAGGGTGTTGCCCCAGCGGCGGGGGCCCCGTCCTCCCCGCCTCCCGCCGCTGCGTCCGGTCACCAACCTGAGCTTCTCCCGGAGCTTCACCTTCTCCTTCTTCGAGCTGCCGCTGCACCAGTCGCCTCGCTGCCGGGCCGAACGCATCAGAAACCTCATGCTGCTCCTGAGACAGATTCACTACTGAACAGTCAGAGCTGCACGGACAGTTCTTACTCATCTATTCACAGAAGAAATGTTCTTTTATCGGTCAGATTAGCAGAGGTGCAGTGAGTGAAGTTTGTATATTTACTATGAAAAATGAAACTAATGTGAGTCTTATTACATCAGTGTGTTTTGGTTTAGAAATGCTGCGTTTTGGGTTTTAATTTTCACATGTCAAATTCTAATTTTATTTGCTTGATAGAGTTAAATTTGCCCTTTATACATAAAACCTGAAGTTACTGACTTTAAACTCCAAAGTGTGGGTGGTTGTTCTGACAGAGTTTCTGTAGGGGGCGCTCTTTATGTTTCATGTGGAGCCCCAGGTCTCCCTCTGATAATCCTGCCTGGTGTAATAAGCCCCTGGCGTCTGTCAGTGTGAGCTCATGTATTTCAGACTGTGGTGAGATTATAAATTAAAGGGCAGTTAAGACGAAAACCGTGTTTTTCTCTCTGTTCTGCTTCTTTATATCTACACGTGTCTTTCATTCTTTTCCTCTCACAGCCGCAGAGATAAACTTCAGTATTTCCATGATGTAGAGTGGACATTAAAAACAGGTTGAAGCACGAAAAACATTTCTCCGTCTCATTTGCTCTTTTTCTCTCTCACTCACCTTCTCTCTCTCTCCCTGTTTCTCACACACACACAGACCATGAGTGTGTGAAAGCTGAGCCGTGATAATAAAAGCATTCAGAGGAATGAATGGGGGTGGGGGCGAAGGGGAGGAGACAGGGGGGGGGGCTGTAAACTCGCTGTAATGTGCAGAGTTCAAGGCTGTTCTCCACCTTCCTTGACTCGTGTGTGTGTGTGTGTGTGTGTGTGTGTGTTACCCTGATACATGCGCTGTAGCACGTGAACTCTTTGAACACATGCGGCTCGGTGCTGATACGGAGCTCGCCCTCTCTCTCCCTCACTGCTTTGGTTTGTTTTGGTTTTCCATACTTACTCGTACTTGTCTTCTTGGTTGTCATGTAAGCTCACACACACACACACACACACACACACACACATTGGGACACACACATGAAACACACACTCAGTATTGAAACAAAATCAAAGTGAAACTTGACAGTGATCTCTGACATTGATTTCAGATGGAGCTGAACGGTCGTCCTCTCCAGGGGCA
>NW_019174538.1:314671-317171 GCF_002260705.1 Seriola dumerili | reverse complement strand
CTAATAAATCTGCTCGAACCTGGTCACTGATTAATCTTTCTTCTCTGTCTTGCTGATTGCTGTCTGAAAATTTTGTAAAATGTATTTTGTTCAAATATCTTTCTTCAGGGCTATTCTGTGCGTGTTGTTTGATAAAGCCTATTTATAAGCTGTCAATTTCAATCAGCTGAGTCTCACCTGATTAGATGACATAACTTTTACTATAATGTCACACGATCATTTATAAGCACATTTAATCAGCGCGAGAGCGAGGGCTATTTAGTTTTACTGCCCTTTGAAAAATCAATCAGGTGACAGGTGCCATCCAGTGTAAAGCTGATGTCCATGTGTAGTGTGATTATAGATCAGCTCTAGCTTCATTATATTCCAATACTGTGAAAGTATCAAAGCCTCAGTCGTACACAGAGAAATCTGCACACAGCCTGTATTTCAGGAAACTGAGCTTAAAACCAGCCGTCAGGACGTTCTGGAAACTTTTGATTGTCAACAACCAAAGCAGTCACCAAGCCCCGCCCACCTGGACCCACCATCCAAACCTTGCAGGATGTTGGTTTCTCTGAGTGTTTCTACCTGAAAGTCTTGAAAAAGAATTTAAGGTAAATTATCCTATTCCAAATTAAGTAGTAATAAATAAATTTACTACAGAAAAGTTTCATTAATATTCTAAAGAAGAAAAACTGTTATTTTTACAGACTTTTTTAATTTATATGATCAAAACTCCATCAATAAAGTATGCCACTAAAGTTTCTGCAGAGAAACTTTTTCCTAATAATAAATTAAGTTGTCAATCAATTGAAATATTAATCACAAGCTTCGAAATATTGTAAAGTAAAACCTTTTGTTTTGGAATGACAAAAGTAAAATAATTACTGGGTTTAAACATTAAAATTCAATCTCAAACTTTCAACTTGCAGTATCTGTGGTTAACATTGAATCTTTAACGTGTAAAGTAATGTTTAAAACCGATAGAAGCACAATCTAAATTACAATATTTTAACTGACTTCAGGATTCAGATCAGTTTTCTTACATTTCTCATAAAATATAATCAAACTGAAGAAATGCAAAATTAAAACTGTTAAGTCTCTGTTGTAGTCTTTTCAACATAATGGGGTTGCGAAACTTACATTTACAAATAACATACCGCCACCACTATTGACTGTATAACACTTTTATTTAATATATTCAGATGCAAAACTTTACAATATCAACAATTATTCACAATAGTTCTTTCAGAGCCCCGCGAGGATGATTGCTGAAGAAACTAAAACTGGCATTTTCCATTGTCTATCTTGCCTGTTAAGGTTTCCTTATAATGAGGAGTGCTTTCGATGAGGTGTCACATCTGAAGAGGGGGCTGCTGGAGCTGAGGGGTGCGTCTCGGTTGTTTTTTTAGCTTCAGTTTTATGTGTTTTCCAGCTCAGTATTCTCCATATAGTTCTGACAACACGATGGCGACAAACATTATACTATTCTTTAATGTCAGATCCCAACTATACAGTGTATTAATAAGTCAAATCTAAACATACCACAAAGGTCAATGAATCTTTACCAGAAGTGACGGTGCAACGGAGCAGATGAAGAAAAATCCTCCTTCAAACTGCCAGTAATCAGCTGGATCCTTGGAGCATCTGGGGGGGAAAGAAATACTAAGAAAGAGACACTAAGATTCACTGTAGAGTCCTTAAAAAGCATGATTTACTTATTTTTTGTTACCATTACTTTAATAGCTTAAACAAATGTTATTTAAATGATCTGTACTGACAAAGAATGCTCTGACCTTCTGTGGCTGCTTCCTAATGTTCCACCGGACTAAACATCAAACACCTGAAGCTCATCTTCACAACTCTGCTTGTGTTAAACAGACACGCTGTGCACCCACCTATGTAGGAGCATACTGACTATGTGCCCTGAAAATATTGTGCCATTTACTGAAGACCAGGTTTCTGTTGGTCAATTTAAACAACTGGCTATTTAAACAATGTGTGAACTGGATGGAAAAATGAACAACTGCATCAGTCTGAAATTAGAAAAGACACTTGAGTTGCGCTTTACACCAGGTGAAAGAGTCTCATACACTCCCTAGTCAGCTGCTTGGAAAAAATGAAGCAGTAGACGACATGAAACTTCATTCAGCTGAACAGGAGAAAACAGAGACCGCTGATCTGTGAACACCTGGAGTCTAGACCAGTGAAAACAAGTCAACAGACCAATGGTGTAACTTCATGACTCACGTCACATGGTCTTCAGCTGACCAAAGGTTTAACAGTAAAACTCAACTCTATCACTCAGTCAGTCAGTCAGTCAGTCAGTCAGTCAGTCAGTGTCAGTGCTGCTGTGGTCCAGCCACAAATCTGACCACTTCTCTGAAACTTTCCCTGGCTGCTTGTTGTTTTCAGAATACAATTGAAACAATCCTCCTCTTGGTCACAAAGCACCTGCTGGTCTGGCTTCACAGAACATCTCAGACATGCTGTTAGTTTACAATCCCAGCAGATCACA
>NW_019174538.1:296353-311375 GCF_002260705.1 Seriola dumerili | reverse complement strand
CATGTCATGATGGTTCTCAGCTCTCAGTGATGTTCTTTATTCTGACAGAGACAGAATCATTCCAACAGATGTTTTGACTCCTGTCATCAATAATGAAATGAACTAGAGCTGAAAACTAGCCGACTAACACTGAACCAAACTGAATATGAACAAACACGACACACACGTCCGCTGCTCTGCTCTTTAACAGCTCGTCCAGACACGACAGTTCACTGTAATAACGGGATCGTTTAGTGACCGTGACTTACCGACATTGACAACCCGCTGTCTCTGTTAACACTAAGTTAGGTAACGTCACCTTCGCTTTGCAGAACTCATTTTAAAACACGTTATAACATGTTTTCCCTCGGTCTATGTTTTTAATACAAGCGGTTACACCACACAGTTAGCTTACAGACAGTAACTTCAGCTAATGTTACAAGCTTTCTCATATACGTGATATTTACTGAATGTGGACATGTATGCAATTAGCTACTAAGATTATTTTAACACTAAGATATAAAGTTTACCTCGAATTATGAATGCTAACTTTGTTAGCAGCGACTTCGTACTGCGTATCCAGGAGCCTGCTGTGGTCAGGTAGCCGGTGTAGGTGGCCGTACATAGCAAAGACTCTCTACAGTTGTTCTTGTTATTACAGCCTGTTGCTGCACAAAGCTCGGGCATTTTAACACTAACTGATGGATTACTTGTCCCTGTCGGAGCAGAGAGGAGGAGCCTCCGACTCCATGACCGGCATCTCCTATTGGTGCAGCAATGATCCTGTCAGTCCTCTCCACAGCTGTAGCCATTTAATCATCAGAAGAAAAGAGGTTAAGAGCCCGGCCCACACATCATTAGTGGCAGCTGACATGATAGGCAGCTCGCCTCTGTACCTCCTTTGTGAACATTTGTGTGTAATTTGGTTTGAGATACTGGTGTTGATTGTTGGGGACTGGGCTAGGTTTAAAATTCTGATTGTGCATCACACCCTTAGAAAAGACTGTTGGACACATTAGGAACAGGGGTGCTGCTTCTTGTATTTTTGGGTTGGTTAGAATTGCATAGTTAGGCTCTTTGTTGGCTCCTGTTCCCCTACTTCAGTTATCCTCTTGCCTTGTTTGTATCTTTGTTTAATTATTTACCCTCCTGGTTACGCAATAATTTAAATCAGTAAATTTGATTTACCAATAACACCTGGTTTTAGTTTGCTTCCCTTTTCCCCTAGCTGGGTCGTAACATAAAGACTGCCAACATGTGGTGATTGGTAAGACCTTGACTCCATATATAGAACCTAGAAACCAACATGGCAACAGGGAACTGAAACCTGGCTCTGTGAGCAGGCCACAGTCAGTAAGTGAAATACTCGGTGAGTAAAATTTCCCGGGCTGTTGTATCTTCTTTGCTTGCAGAGATCAACTGCCTGGTACTGGATGTGAGTCCCACAGCGTCGGAGGTTTTACTTTCTTAGCAAAGTGGTTCCACAAAAGGTTTATATCTTGATGCTTCATGTGAACAGTGCAACATCTACTGGCCTGAATGCAAAATGGGCAAATACAAACGTTTGTACGTCACAAATTGAATGTAAGTATAAGGGAAAGCATGATTGTATTTTATATTCCAAGAATATAAAATCAAAGGCAAACCAAAATGTCTTGTATGCATCAAATGTGTCAAAATCAGTCAAATTAAGCTCAATGTCTTTGTTTTAACTTAAGTGTCAAAACTGTAAGTTGGTTTGCAATGTGGGCAAAGAACATAAAGCTTTACTTTTAAATGTCAGCTTTGGTGGTTGTGCTGAAAAGGTGCAATATAAGATGTGGCCAGAACTTTAGTTTAAAAATATTCAAAAAATGAATTAACACTATCAACAGTGTGTGAAGCAGCCACAGTGATGATGTCACGATCAAGACCTCCATCCTTTGTATGTCAGAGTCATCTACTGAAATGCGCATGCGCAGCAGCCAGCCCCGACCTGTCCCGTGTTGTAATACCACTTTGTGACATTAGACGCCGTGTGAGTCAGTGGCGCGTCAAGTCTGCCCTCAGTCCCACGAAGAACAACTTCCGGCAGCGCTTGAATTTAGCATCACAGAAACACAGGAATGGCTGAACCTCCTAAAAGGTAATATTCATCTGCATCCCGAAGGACCGCTCCCACCAAGAAACCACGTTCAACGGCAAAGAAAAGAAGCAACACGAGTAAATCTGGATGTGGCTTTCCACCGCTGGAGACAGCTCCTGAGAGTAAAGAGATGCAGTTTGATGCCGAGCTCGCAACTTTCCTGTTAGCCCGGTGAGTAACTTCAATGTTAGCTCTTTAGCTAAAAGTATAATGACTGCAACGACTGACAAACCGTACCGACAAACATTTTCGGTGGTGATATTGACGTTGTCGACAGATGTTTTAGCGGTTAGTAGGATTGTGTCTGTTGCTCTCGGCTGTTGTACAGCTAGTGACGTCAGTAACTTTAGGCTCATTTTGTAACTGATGACTGTAACTTGAGATTGTATGGATCCAGTAGACCGAGTGAATACTCGTCGATCGGTTCACCATGTTGTAACCACTTTACATTACTGTTAGGAGATCAGCCATGATTGAAAGTGCACTAGGTCTTTACATTTCTCAGGAGATTTCAGCATCCCTCTGTCTTTATCAGGACCTGAGCCAGTACAGATGCAATACCGCCTCCACCTGTCTCACCAACGGCAGAGAGTCCAGACAGTGAGGAGGGTCTAGGTGAGTAACACGCTATCATTCACTTTTAAAAGTAAGACTTGTCTATACCACTGTGATTAAATCAGACCCACAGTGTAAACATGTTCATACTGCTGCCATACCATACCACTGCCCGTATTGGTTATGTATTTTATAGTATATCCATATTTGTACTACCGAATTTGTTGGTTATATAGTGTGTGTACATTGAATTGTTATCATACTTCTAGTTGTTTACCGTTTTCCTTGCATTTACATTTCATAATATTTATACTGTATTTATTTTTGCATATTCGTATTTCTCCTCACAATCTATTATACTCTCACAACAGATCTAACATGTTTGAACATAAAGAACTTGTATGATCTAAAGGAATTGTCCTATCACAGGTTTGTCTGTATCAGGACCAGAAGTCCAGTCTAATCACCAATGATGGACCAGCACCTGCCTTTTCTTCTGGATCTGGCCTCATCAATCATCAACCACATTACATCAACACCTTGAGGTATGATCCCTGCACATGACAGATATTGTCTATACTGTGATCTTTTGTACATCCCCTAATCAATACCTTTTGCACATCTTGCCCAGCAGGAGTTTTGTCATTCTAAAACACTTGTACAAAGTTGTGTAGTATCGCTTTATTTTTTGTTTTTTAATATTTATATTTGAGTGTTGCAGTATTAACTTTTTTTTAATAAAAAAAAATATATCTTGTAAGTTAAAACCTGCTTGGCAATAAACCTCAATTTCTGAGTCTGCCTTTGTGATGTCATCACCCGTCCTCATGCTGCTATACCTGCCAAGGACCACCCATGTCATGCAGTATCCCCTTGCCTTCACCACGTTTTACAGTTTTGTGCTTGGTATGTGTTCAGATGTTGACAGGAGCTCTTCCACTTTCAGTGTCTTTGTGTTGCCTCACCGTGTGTGTGTGTATAAATAAAAGGAAGGAATCTCTAATAGAAAATTCTTTACATGTATCATTTGTTCAGATTTATTCAAAGTCTTGTTTTATTACAGTATATGCTAAATGAGGTTTAAATGGATGATTGATAGATCTTTTATGTTCTGAAGTCCTTAGAATGCTTCAAAAACATTTCAAAAGAGGAGCTGCTTAAGTCTTATTTTTCCGTGTGTTTTCATAGGGATGACAGAATCCACCTCGAGCCAGAACCAGACCTTGTGGAAACCAGCAAGAAAGGGTAAGTCATGCGCATTACTCAACCCCATATGTGTATTAGAGGGTCAAAAGAGCTTGTAAATTGACGTTAACAAATAATTCCAATGTTTGAAGATGTAAATCAACATTTATTAACCTGTAAAATAAATCTGCATGTGGAAAAATTAAGACTGTGTAGAAGAGAGTTGTATTAAAGCCTGAATCTGTCGCCAAACTTAATTTTTTTTCTCTCCCCTCACATGCACAAACTTAAATTTCATGCAGATTTATTTTACAGGTTTAAAAAGGTTGACTTAAACTACAAAATTAGTTAAAACAATTGTTGATTTATGTTAAAAGCAGTTTGTATTTTGTGTGATTGCATTTCCACACCGACCATAGTCTAACATTAAAATGAGTTAGAATATTGTTTACATTTAAATTGTCGTCATATGGAATGCATCAGAAAACAATGTGGATGTGATTAATATATTTGGCTTGAATACAATTAAAATACTTGTTTTGAAGCTTGCTGTGTCTGATTTGTTGTTAAGGAACTTATTGTGATATAATGATGGAGTAAAAGAATGAATTAAATAATGTGTGCAATTTACAATCAACTGTAACTGACAAATTAAAAATAGACAAGTTTGCATAATAAAGAGATGGATAAATCTTATTCACTAACAAGTATAAACTATAGTAAAATATATATATATATATATATATATAATATATAATTTTTTTTTTTTTTTATTTGCCAAATGGTGTTGATGTGTGCAATCTAGCCTAAAGACTAATGTAACAGTTGTGACAGCTAACCGTGTTAGCAGCATCTTCACACGGCTCACCAGCGGAGCTGTTTGCTGTCAGGTTGCTGATGCAGGTGGGTGTACTTGGTGTCCTCGAGGACACAGGTCAGATCCACCCCTCCCTCCTCCCCAGCTCCACCCTCTCAACCAAATATGGTTTCTTCTGGCTCCAAAAAAACTAAGATGGCGACGTCCATTAAGACAAACTCGAGGCTTCAAAAGGGCAGTTCACAAACCAATGGATGACGTCACAGCAGTTCGCCACTTCACACACACACACACACACACACACACACACACACACACACACACACACACACACACACACACCGGTACGGGAATACCATATGTTAGTGTCTGCAGACCGAAGATCTAGTTTATTGAACAAGGTTCCCTGAGCTGATGGAATCTGGGGGCCACAGCAAATGAATTGGTGATTGTGAAGTTTGTACTGTTTTCTTTTATGGTATATGGTGCACAAACACACAGCCCAGTAAAGTCCAGGCAGGAAGACAACAGCAAGAAGCGCCTGAGTTCAGCTTCAACCCTGGTTCTTTCTTGCAGTGTTGCATGTTCTCCTTGTGTTTCCTCCAGGACTCTGATTACTAGAACAAAGACATGCACATTTCATTAACTGAGGACTCTAACTTGTCTATAGGTCTGAGTGTGTGTGTGTGTGATTGTGTGATAAACCATTTTCCCGCTTTCCTCCCAGTGCATGCTGGGATACATTCCAGTACTTCAAACTTTTTTGTTTGAAGTTTGAATGTTTGATGTGATGAAAATAAGTTTGCTACAATTCATCCAGAATCACAAAGTTTGAATGTAGAAGTCACTTAAATGTAAAACTAATAAGATTCACCCTGAAATTACAGATAAGATCTTTAAATTCTTCGTATGGACATTAACCTTTATAATAACAAGCTACATTTTTAATTACAGATAATTACTGTCATGTTACATTAGATTTGTGTGTTGTTTAAGAAAGCAGAAAAAAATACTGTATAAATAATACAGTAAATTCTCTTTACAAAAATGGGAAATAAATGTAATTCATTATTATTGGCATGATGCTTAAAATGCAAGTTTGGCTGTTAATCCACAGATCATTTCTGTCATTTTACAGACTTATGTACACACTTTAAAAAAACAAACAAAAAAACAGAAAATTACTGTTAGAAAACTTAGTTATTTTCTGTAAATTTGGATTTTTTTTTTTTACAGTGTACTCACAGTTAAGGGATGATATCTACCACCTCTAGTCGGAGCTCTGAAAAAAGGATCAGCTGCTTGACAGATTTGTCTCTAGCAGATCCAGGTAAAGCATATTTCATATATGCAGTCTGTCCCTACCAGCTCAGACCTGCATTAACATGGTCTTCAGTGAGCTGATCTCAGGTGTGATAGGGAGAGAGAGGACAGTACGGAGGGGTTGAGCGAATCGTTGCTCTGCTCACAGCTCTACAGTGAAATCAGGTTTTATCCGTTTGAAATAGTAAAAAATTTTGGGTTCATTATGAGACCGAGCTGCAGTGGTACAACAGACTGAACCTGGTAAATAACATGATTTATGTTTAACCTGAGACAGGAGACAGATGACAGATCATCCTTTAACCTCCTCCACGTCCTCTGAGGTCACAGGTTAACCTGCAGTGTGTCATCAGCTGTGGACAGACAGTATTTGATGATGATGATGATGATGATGATTGTTTTTCTCCCACAGATTGTCCTGGGCACCGTCCTGTCGGTGCAGATGGATCTGACTGGACAGTACAGAGTCCAGGTGGTGGGACACATACCCAGCGGGTCAGTAAACTGTCCCTGTCTGTTCTCCCTCCTCGTTTAATCATCTGTTTTTATGTATATTTTTTATGCTATTGTTTTATTTTTACTTTTTTGTCAACTTTTTATTCCTCCGCCCCGCGTCAGTCAGAGCAGGAGCCATATTGTTTTCAGGTTGTCAGTTCGTCCGTCTCATTCTCATTGACATGATGTCTCAGTAAAACCTTGATGGAACTTCTTCTAATTTGGATCAAACATTCACTTGGACTCAAGGACGAACTGATTAGATTTTGGTGGCTAAAGGCCAAAGGTCAAGGTGACCTCAGAAAACACACAAATGGTTAATATTGTATATGACTCAGGATAAACAGATGTAACCTGAAACTAGTCTGAGTGGAGGAGGAAGACAGTCATGAGGTGAACCTGTATGTAAATAATTTATTGATTTATATATGATGGTAGAACGTGACGTAATATTGCTTTTAAAGAAAATGCATTAAAGTCATTACCTTTAACACATCATTGATCTCTGAAATCAAAGATGCAAAGTTAATGGTATTTTATTACCATTTGCACAGAAATACTGTGTAGTATATTGGCAAAGCAACATATTTGTATGAACACAGTTAATACACCTCGACATTATGAGCTAAAGCTCTGTCTCACTTTAACCTCCAATTCCTCTTCCCTCTGTTCATCATACACTTTATAGTGTTTCAGCTTCAAGAGAATTCAGTGTGTGAGTGATTCATGAGATGATTCAACTGAAATTATTGGTCATTATTCTTTGTGATATTGTATATTTCATTTATTTTCTTTGAATGATCAGTTAGTTATTTAGTTAACCATCCTGTCGTTTCCTTCCTCCTCTCCAGCTTGTCTCCCCCGGTCCTCCCCTCTCTGTCTCAGGCCAGAGAGCTGTTCCTTCCCGCTCTGTCTGTGGCTCTGGTTGGCTTCAGTTTCCTCTCAGCCATGGGCTCTGTGTTCGCCCACAAACATGGCTACCAGGTGGACCCCGGTCAGGTACATCCATGGCAGCTTTAACTCAGCTTTTGTTGCTTTTTGAATGGTTGGAAAAAAAGGTAGGAAAGTGAATATTATTTGTTTTTAACCGTTTTAAATTTGAAATTAAAAATTTATTTTCAGTCTGGAAATACCTACAAAAACAAGTTGGGAAACTTTAAACAAACAAAACCGTAAAAAATCACTTCCAGCAAAAACCATAGAGTAGAAAACATCAACATCAAAAGGAGGCCAGCATATGTTCGGACTTCCCTGTCAAGAAGAATAATAATAATCCTTTGTAAATTATGTATGACTTTGTTTTATTCACATGTACCTACATAGAGGAAGATGTGTTTCAGAGCCAGTCGTGCTGTGTAGAGTCGCTAATGTCTGATTATTCTAACATAACATGTGAAACGTAAATTCAAATCTCCCACATGTTACACACAAAACATGTCACCTGTAGACATCTGTCATTCTCTAATGTATGTCATATATTAGCAAGCTAACCTTAGTTTCATCAGTTACTGTTTGATTGAACTGGTGCAGATGCATAAGAACACAATCTGCAGGAAACAAATGAAATGACCAACGATTCAGAAAGTGAGAGAAGCTGTTTTAAGTTGAGAATGAAACCATCCTTACATACAAGGAGCATTAATCCTTTAGTGTCTGCATCCGTTTTAAAGTAAAGGAGAAATATCTGTCACACATCTCTGATGACGTGTTCTCCATGACGCTTCTGAGGCACAAATATTACAGCTGACTGTTCTTCAGTCAAACACCACGGTGTGAAACAAGACCTCTGAGTTGGATCTGAGCAGCTGTAGTTTCCTCGTATTATTGAAATCCGACTTCATTGTGTTATTTTAGTTGAAGTGATTGAAGAGCTGCGGTGTGTTTGTATTGATTGCTGATAGAGGTTAATGAGCTTGACAGACTGCAGTTCAGAGTGACGATGAGGGACGACCACAGCTCCTCTCAGACTTCCCGCTGAAGCGTCACAGAGGAAACTGCTGCAGGGAGCTCTGAACATGCTCTTATCAAACATGCATTGTACAGCTCCTATGAAAGAGTGACACCGGTACAGAGTGACTGCAGTGAAACACAGAGGTCCACAGCTTCAGTTCACACAGTTCACCACGTGTCTCCTGTGTCTCGGCCTCAGGACCTGCTGGCTCTGGGTCTGTGTAACACCATCGGAGGAATGTTTCAGTGCTTTGCCGTCAGCTGCCTCCTTCTCTCGCAGCATGGTCCAGGACAGCATTGGTGTCAAATCTCAGGTATGGAAGAACCCAAAACCACCTGTAGTGGAAAGTAACTAAGTACAATTCTGAAGTATTTCTACTTTACTGGAGTATTTTCATTTTCTACTACGTTACAAATGATCACGTGTCCAAATGTGATTTTGCACATGTGAAATTCATGTTGTTTTTCAGTCCATCCCTGCAGACTACCTGTTATATGTTAAAAACAATGTATAGACTCCATGATATCACTCCTGAGTCTTTTCTTGCTTCTCCTGTCATGTTTTCACCTCCTGTCTCAGACGGCAGGTTTGGTGTCAGCTCTGATGATTCTGACCATCTTGTTGAAGATCGGTCATCTCTTTGAGAAGCTGCCAAAGGTAAAGTTCACCTGAGATCAGTCATTTATGTTTGTTGTTAATCAGCAGCATCTCACTTCTAACAGTTTTCTTTTTACATTTACATTTTCTTTTTATAGTTTTTTAATCCTGTTGATGTGTAAAGGACCAAGTGACACTGAAGTGAGAACCAGTCTCAGGTCACATGATGCACAATAGAACAAACCTCATATAGACAGAATAACAGAAGATGTGAGTGAAGTCGTCCTCAGCTGGAGGACACTCACCGTCAGTGATGCCTTGCTCTGTGTCTCAGGCAGTGTTGGCAGTGATCATTGTGGTGAACCTGCAGGGGATACTGGCTCAGTTCAAAGACGTGTGTGTGCTCTGGAAGTCTGACAGATTAGACCTGGTGGGACACACACACACACACACACACACACACACACACACACACACACCTGATAGACACCTGATTACCAACAGGACCTTCCTCTCATCAGAGACCCCCCCCTCTCTCTTTCAGCTGGTCTGGGTGGTGTCGCTGATCTCAACGTTGACCTTTAACCTTGACCTGGGTCTGGCCGTGGCCGTGGTCTTCTCTCTGCTCACGCTCATCTACAGGACACAACAGTCAGTATCACTTTACATCAGTAAATCTAATGTTGATTATCACCACAGACTGAGCTGCTGCTTCCTGTGTTCACATTTCACATATTGGGTTTGACTTCATGTCGGACGTCATGGATTCTCTCACAGCAGAGACAGATGAACTGACAGTTCTGACATTATCCACATGCTCTCTTCAGTCGTCCACCCATCAACCACACTGATGGAAATCTGTATGTCATCATTGTTTCTTACTGAGATTTCTCACTTTGAAAATCTCAAGGCAAAACTGATTGGCTTCTGCAGATACTGATATTGGCTAAAATTAAATAAAAATTTAATTTAAATTACCAATCATTTACCCCTGGAAATAATGGACCAATTACATTGATATTTGTATTTCATGCCGGAGTATTTGGGCCATGTTGAGGAAAAAGATCTGAAATTTCAAGAGTAAAGTTTATTTAATGAGAATAAAGTGATAGTTTTAGGTTTGTACTTTCAGGCAAGATGATATAAAACAGACAAAAAGAAAAAACAAACAGGACGCAATGATCTTTGCGGCAGGAAACGGGTTTAAGGGAAAACTTGGTTTAAACTCGGTTTAATCTTCAGGAAGAAACATGAAGGCGTCAGAATTAATTTAACAATGGTTTGTATGGCTGCTAATAATCATCAATGATCATTCTCCATGTTTATTGGTTTAAAGAGATAATCAAGTTAACGAATGAATGATTATGACAGAGTGGGAGTAACACTGTAAATACTGGATGTGTTGCAGTGATGTTATGTTGGTTTGTCTTCGTTTATTTATTCATCAGCTCATTTCTTCACCTTTATTCACACGTTAAAGTTTCTTATTTCCTTCCTCCTCTCACTCGTCTCCCAGTCAGACCTGCTCTCATTAATATTCCCTCCGTCTCTCCTGTCTTTCTTCTTGTCCTCCTCTCTCAGCTCCTCCACTGCTGTTCTGGGTCGAGTTCCTGGTACAGACTGTTACAGAGACGTGGGACTCTACACTCAGGTAAACTCCGTCTCTCTGACGGTTTGATTAAAGTTTGGTGTTATTGATGGTAAGTCGAGTAAAGTTTAATTCTCTAAAGTAATCGGGAAATTACATGAAACATAATCCAACCGGCTGTCCCTGCTCCGTTGTCATGGTGAGGGAGAGAAACTTGGTGTTGGAGCTTTTAAATAACTTTCAAAACAATGTGAACATGCAGAAGATTCATCCATTAACCTGAAGACGAGACAACGTTTTTAGTTTTTAAAAGTCGACTGTATGAATGAGGTTTTAACCTGAATACAGGAAGTTTCTCCGTGTCCACAGAGTGACCATCAGGTTCTTGATTACTCCTTTAATTGACGCCATTTTATTAAGGACTAAAGTTATGGAGGATTGAGGGTGTGGCCTCTTTGAGTGACAGGTGCATGCCGATGTCTGCCCTCACCATACCTGGCTTGTTAGCTTAGCTTGTTAACTTGCTAATCAGCCAGCAAATTAAATAGCCTTGGGGTAGCCTTTGACCAAGAGGCCCAGCTGTGCTAACGATGCTAATGGAAGCCGACATGCACCGAAGTCTCAGCTCCACCCGCACCCCTCCTCTTTGAACATATTTGAATTAGCTTGGAGTTACTGCCAAGATGGTAACGGTGGAGCAGCTCACTCTGAGCTTCAGAAACGTGTGGGTGACGTCACAGAGGCGTCGTCCATCTTTATTTACAGCCTGTGATTGGAACCAGAATCTAGTGGCCATGAGAGGAACTTTAAGACACTTGACATAAGAAGAAGTTAAATGCCTGTATTCAGTAAAAACACTTTATTTATTTGTTTTCTTTCCAGACGTGGATGAGAAGATCAGTCTCACTCTAAACAAGCAGCAGATTATCTGAACTTTGAAGTCTGTAGCTCTGTCACAAATCCAAAACCTGCTACTCTCCCCTTGAATCCATCTGTCATTCATGGTCGTTAATACACCACAGTCACAACAAAAACAAAAATGAATCCTGGGCTGAAACCAATCTGTTGGTTCTATTTTTACCTGCCTCCTCACTATGAAAGACTCCCGTGTCCCTCCTCCACCCGCTCATTATATCCTCCTGCAGCTGAGTCACAAAACTTTTTCACCAAACTTATTAAAAGATATAAACGTTTCATAGCAGCTGTAACTGAATTCAGAGAATATTAAACTTCTTCCATCAGGCTAAAGTGTTGATGTTACTATAGAACTGTACTAACACATTTATTACAGCACATTATCACACACGTCTTTCAATGTGCTCAACAGAAATAAAAGAAGCATGAAAATAAAGGTTAAAAACATAATAAGAAACAGTATAAAACATTATAAAAACACAGATTATAAAACAGATGAAATGACTGCTATAAAACACGTCCTTATTAATATGTTGGTATGGAAAGGAGATATAAGACAGTGGCCAGACACTTTCCCTGCATAAATCTTCTGCAGTGTCTAAAGACTAAAGTGTGTCTGACTCATTCAACAACAACATGATGAATGACTGTGAATTTAATAATGCAATGTCTGATAATTGAGCAGCAGGTCATTATTCACCCCTCATAAGCTCAGGGTCGACTCTGCTGATGCTTCACTGATTGTTAGAGATGAATCACACTGACTGAGCCGACCAATGTAAAACACCATCACTAATGAATCCTCCACAGCTCGTCTCATATATGCACATGAACCCCCCCCAGCACAGATCACAGCACAGTGCAGGATCAGTGTCAGTCTGAATACGTTCCAGTTTTTGTCACAGGATGGAAAAACATTTCAAAATAAGAGTTTCAGTATTAAAACATGTTTGGAAGTGATTTTAACTGACTAAATATTTCAGTAGCTGTTTGTACACACAGGCTTCTGCAGGCTGCAGGTTGAGTCACTGTGTCCTCACGGTGTAAACTGACACCTACTAACACTCTAAATCCTCCATTGAAGGTCAGTGTGTTTTGTCACGCAGCCAGAACACACTAAAAATAAATCCTGGCTGAAACTCTCCGTCTGTCGCAAATCAGAACACCACACCGTCACCGAGGGCTCAGTCTGTCCACGACTCCCGCTCTGTTCCCTCCCCCTGACGCTCTCTCACTCTGTTACACTGACGCAACTCCCCTCTGCAGTTTGTCAAGTACCCATCATGCATTAGTGATGATGTCCTCTGCAGCAGCAAGCTCCTCCATTCTGTGTAAATTCTTTCTTTCCTACTTTCTCTGATGCAACACTGAACGCATCATTAGTTAAAGTCTCTTGTCATGTTCATTATCTATCAAACTGGTTCCTTGTATGTTCCATGAGTCTAATGAACAGAAATGATAAAACAAGCCCCTCCCCCTTGATCGGGAGCACAGCACACTCTTGTTTTATAATCATATAATCATAATAATCTTTATTTATAGAGAACAGGCGCTTTAAACAAGGCAACAGTTAAAACAAGCGGTCAGAAATACAGTTAGCAGAGTCACCAGCATTAGGGTCATCAGTAAAAATCAACTGGAATAGAAGAGAACCGCCTACACCACCCTCGTTTCAGGTTACAGCCCTGTTTATAAATATTAACCATTTGTTTTCTCAGGTCACCATGACCTTTGACCTTTAGCCAACAAAATCTCATCAGTTCATCCTTCAGTATTAGTGAATGTTTGTGCCAAATCTGAAGAAGTTCCTTCAAGGTGTTTCTGAAATATCGTGTCCACGAGAATGAGACGGACGGACAACCTGAAAACAATATGGCTGCCGCTTTGACTGTGACTGACTGAGGCATTATATAAAATAATAAAGAGTTTGAGTTTTTGATACGACGAGAGAATAAATGTGCCCAGTGATATAAAGACATGAGGAGCTGTAACAGCAGTGGGATCGTCTGCTGGACGAAGTTTAACTCTCTCTCTTCATCAGGCAGAACAAGTTCCTGGGGTCACGATCCTCTCCTGCTCCACTCCACTTTACTTTGCCAACTCTGAGCTGGTCTTCACAGAGATCAGAGAGGTGACACACACACACACACACACACACACACACACACACACACACACACACACACAAATAAGGAAGTGAATATGATTGGAGGGATGAAGCGAGGAGTGAGTGATGAGCACCAGTGAAATAAGAGATGATGTAGAGAGGTGGATTGATGAGGTTTAATGATCCAGATCAGCAGCTGCCCCACACATGTATGAATCCATCAGCACATGGACATGATCACCACAGGTGATCTAACAGGTGTGTGTGTACCTGAGCTCTCAGCTGGGATCTCTGGTTGAAATAGAAAAATCTCACTAAGATCTTAGAAGAAATTCTCACGTCTAACGTCTCCTCTTTATTTTTCCCTCTCACATCCAGACAGTGCGTCGTCATCAGAACAACAACCCAGCTCCAGTCCACACTGCTCCTTCCTCCTCCTCCTCCTCCTCCTCCTCCTCCACCCAGACTCCAACACACACCCACTGCCTGGTCCTTGATCTCAGCTCGATCAACTTCATGGACTCTGCGGCCATGACGACACTTTGCAAGGTGAGGACAGAGAAGTGGCTGGAACGATATGTGGACGTAAATCTTTAGTTACACTGTGGTTGAATTAAAAGGGATTTTCATTCTTTCGTTTTGGTGTGGAACTCGTTAGTCATTAGGCGTCTTTTCTTTGTCTCTCACACTCACTACCTACTAGATTTTCTCTCATCCAGCAGGAATTTAACACACAATGCAACTCATGATAAATATTCAATAATAATTAAATAATTTAACCCCAATTAGTCAGAATTAAAATGTACCAAGTTATCACACAGGTAAGATACATGTGATCTTGATATAAGCCTCGCTCTCAGACCTAAACCTGCCAATTCTGCAGGATTTTGCTCCTTAAAACCTGGTCAGTGATTGGCTGAGACACCGGCTCCTGTCTGCTGATCAAAGGCATTCCAGAGAAATGATTATGTAAGATGAGACCAGACTCCATGTCCTGGAAATGCATGCTAGATAATGAAACATACACACCCTCTCACTGTGGCCACACACACACACACACACACACACACACACACACACACACACACACACACACACACACACACACACACACACACACACACACACGAGTTGCACTGATGACTTTGATATCTCGTCTTCGTCTTTGACCTTAATCATAAAAGAAGAAAAAAATTAATTAATCAGCGCGTGTGTGTGTGTGTTTCTGTGTGTGTGTGTGTGTGTGTGTGTGTGTCTCTGTGTGTGTGTGTGTCTCTCTGTGTGTGTCTCTGTGTGTGTGTCTCTGTGTGTGTGTGTGTGTCTCTCTGTGTGTGTCTCTGTGTGTCTCTGTGTGTGTGTGTGTGTGTGTGTGTCTCTCTGTGTGT